>NC_045622.1:19237500-19540530 GCF_009829155.1 Mustela erminea
GTCTGGTCTTTGAGTACAGCCTCAAAAATGATAGAAAAAATTGGAAGAAAAAAACCAGATGAGTTTTATATGGAAATGAATCACATACTGTAAGGTGAGTTTTTAAAATGGTAGATTTCTCTTAGTTTCTCTTCTTCCCCTCTTGAACTTTCCCTGAGAGATAAGATGCTTGGGCATTGTTAGACATCTTTCTACACTGGGTTAATCAAGTCTCACGTTGACACTGTCTATGACTCTGTATCCCATCTCTGTTGTCTGCCTGTTTCTCTCTTTCTTTACACACACACACACACACACACGCACGCACACACATGCACACACACACACATGCACACACACACTTATTAATTAAAAACCTACTAATAAGGACAAAATTGTTGCAGCATGGACAAACAAATGAAACATTGCTAATCAATAGTCCTGCCTTAAATCTCAGGCTACTCTGTAATTCACCTGATGAAAAAGTTCACCTGATGAAAAGGTTCATATTTCATCTAATGTGAATATGGAGATACCCTGGGTATGGGATCCACTGGTAAAGTAAAAACTTCAGATACATTTGTACCAGTTCTTGAATTCTGATATCCATATAGGTGATTATGACAATTTTGTCTCTGTTATTTATTCGCCTATTGGAAAAATATAGATTAACATTTTTTGTGTGTGCTTGTATATTTGACACACAACGTCACACTGTTTTTGGGTATACAACATAGTGATCGACTTTCTCCGTAGTTTATGCTCTGCTCACCACAGGCGCAGCTACCATCTGTCATTATACAACACCATGAACTGTATTTCCTATGCTGGGCCTTCATTCCCGTGGTTTATTCATCCCCTACCTGGAAGCCACTCTCCATCCATGAAAATTACAGCTTAGATGTAGCTTAAGCCACATTGTCTAGACACAGGATACATTTTGTTTAAGCTTTGCTGGGATCAGTAATCTGGGCTTCTCTCATATTGTGGAGCCAGTTTCACAGGTTTCCTCAAAGAATAATTAATAATGATCATGAACTGAACATGAATTTGGTTAAATTTTAAAAATATCAATTCTGTCTCAATTTTCATTGTGTAGAATCCCAACTTTTCTTGACATTGAGCTGGCAACATCCTTTCCTCTGGTGTTGGTTCTATTCTTCCTGTCTCAGGTAGTAGGTCTTAAATAAGAGCCATATCCTTGATGGAGATGATTTCTCTTTTAAAGATGTTGCCTGAATTTATGAGTATGAGAAGTAGAAGATAGAGGAAAGGATATCATCTCTAACAAAGCGAAATGGAAAATATCTAGCTATTTAAGATGGAAGGATATATGTTAAAAAACTATCAATGGATTGATTTGGGAGAACACATATTAATTTTATGTTCTTAGGGCCTAATAAAGGATAGCCTAGTGTAAAAGTATGGAACCGCAGTGTACAGGGCTTGGTATTTTGTGAATCAGATGGAAGAACATGGGGATCATGTCATGGAGTTGAGTTTCCCAACCTCTGCTGAGGGAAATCCTTTTCTAAGCAGGTGGTGGTTGTAATGAGACACTAATACTGGGGATGAGACCTTCCTCAAAGGTCTAGCTTTGAAATTGAGAAGTCTCACAGCACAAAGAGAATTTATTCTTCCTCTCATTCCCCCCCTCTCTATAGATAGTTTGGGGGATAGATAGATAAATATATATTTAGTTAGGCAGGCAGTTCTGTATCACAAGGCAGCCATTTTGTATGATTCATTATTATTTTTTGAGCAGCTCCCAAGTGCCAATACTTTATTAAGGATCACATCTATTATCTTATTTAATACTTGTAACATTTCAACTCGTTTACTGGCCTCAAGTTATATATGACAACGCCCTCACAATTATTCAGCTGTAGTGTAGACCTTTGAAGTGTGCATTGCTATCAACAATAAAATTCTGAACTCATTAAGTTACCACATGAACTCTGGAGACAAAATAGAATCCCAAAACCCCATTCCCTCCATTGTCGCTCCATGGTGTTCACTCCCCATCTCCCTGCTACGTTGCCTCCTCTTGAGTATGGGTGAGACTTGTGACTATAATGGGTTATCACTCATGATGTGTTCTGTTACATCACACTTTATCACAGCAAACTGGGAGAGGTTCTCCTACTGGCTTTATAGAAGTAAGTTGCTGTGTTAGATGGGACATCAAGCTGGCAACATAGAGCTTGGTTAGGGTAGTTAGGACTTGTGGGTGGGCTTTAAAACTGGGACTGAGGATCCCTATTAACAGCCAGCAAGAAATACAGATACCTCAGCCCTAAAACTGCAAGGAACTGAATTCTGCCAACAATCTCCATTGGCTTCACAGAGAAACCCATGCCTCAGATGAAATTCCAGACTTAGCTGACATCTTGATTTTAACCTTGAGCAGAACACCCAGCTCACCTGACTCAAGCACTGTAAGAAAGGAAATTTGCATTTCCTTTGTGCTGCTAAGTTTGTGGTCATTTATGATATATAACTAGAGATTAATACAATGGATTTCTATGACTTTCTACTGCATAGATCTGTGTGTGCCTCAGTTTGTGTGCAAGTGCTTTTGCTTGCCTGTGAGGGCAGGGTGGGGGGGTTATGTTGAAATCGTTCTATCATCTTTACCAAATAATTTTTGTAACAAGCAAAGTTGAGTTTGACTCTAGAATTATCTACCATGGGATGATGAAGATGACACATGAAAATGGGTTTTCGGTTTTCAATTAAATGCTAGGTGCTCTCTCTATTCCCATAGGGAGAGACACAAAAGGCATGGAAAATGACAAACGTGAGCCTCGTCACAATGTTCTTCCTCATGGGCCTTCCCCATGCTCCAGCAATGGACATGCCCCTCTGGGGAATCTTCTTGGTGATTTATGTACTCACTGTGGTGGGAAACCTCCTCATCCTGCTGGTGATCAAGGTGGATTCCCACCTCCACACCCCCATGTACTACTTCCTGGCCAACCTGTCCTTCATTGACATGTGGTTCTCTACCGTCACTGTGCCCAAAATGCTGATGACCTTGGCATCGCCAGGAGGCAGAGCCATCTCCTTTCCCAGCTGTGTGGCCCAACTCTATTCCTTCCACTTCCTGGGGAGCACCGAGTGTTTCCTCTACACAGTCATGTCCTATGACCGCTACCTGGCCATCAGTCACCCACTCAGGTATGCCAGCATGATGAGTGGGAGGACGTGTGCCCTCCTGGCCACCAGCACGTGGCTCAGTGGCTCTCTGCACTCTGCTGTCCAGACCACACTGACATTCCGTCTGCCCTACTGTGGGCCCAGCCAGATCCAGCATTACTTCTGTGATGCCCCTCCCATCCTCAAGCTGGCCTGTGCAGACACCTCTGTCAATGAGATGGTGATCTTTGTCAACATTGGGGTCGTGGCCTTGGGCTGCTTTCTCCTGATAGTGCTGTCCTACGTGTCCATCGTCTGGTCCATCCTGAAGATCCGCACCTCAGAGGGGAGACACAGAGCCTTTCAGACCTGTGCCTCCCACTGCATTGTGGTCCTTTGTTTCTTTGGCCCTGGTCTTTTCATTTACCTGAGGCCAGGCTCCCGGGATGCTGTGGATGGGGTTGTGGCAGTTTTCTACACGGTGCTGACACCCCTTCTAAACCCTGTGGTGTACACTCTGAGGAACAAGGAAGTGAAGAAAGTGTTGCTCAAGGTGAGAAGTAAGTCAGTATTCACTCAGCATAAATAATGAAGAAAGGCCAGATATGACTAACTTCTTTTGTTTTTGTTTAGAATTAAATTAAACCACCAACATGAACATTATACTTGTAAGGAACATTTCAATGATCCCATCTTAATTTTTTAATTAAAATTTCATGCATTTAAAAAATTTTTCCCTCTTTATTTCTTGCCAGAATCCCAGTAAAAGCAACCGCAACCATTTAGGTGGTAATCTAAGAGGAAGGATGATGGCTTATTCTTGTTTATGTTCTACCAAGTAAATCATCAGAAAAGGGTTACTCCTATCCTCAAATAAATATTTTGCAGAACTGCTCTTCAGTACAACTAACATATATTTTATTTTGCCAATTTAAATCAAACAATCTAAAAATCTCTTTCAATTTTCAAGCCATTATATTGAAGAAAATCACATGTAGTATTTGTAATTCATTATATAACATAGTATCCATCTGATGAAATTCTATATTATATAATATCACACCAAAAGAACCTGATTCTCAAGAATGCCTTTATCCACATTTATGAGATGACAAAAACTCCATAACTCTAATTTTTTCACTTTGACTTTCAAATTTTTTTAAAGTAAATATTTATCTACTTATGTGTTCTATGCACTATTTTACTGGATTACAACTGTCTAGATTGTTGTTTCATATTTACAGAGCTCCTGACTTTTATCTTAAATGCAAAGCTTCTAATTTCAGCAGTCTTCAAATTGTTTTTGTGAGTAAATAAGGGACAAATAGCAAATATGTGAAAAATAAGAAAATAATCTTTGAAAAAAACCACTACCAATAAATATTGAAATTATTTTCCAGTTCTAGAACAATACCTAATAATCAGACCTGTGTGATTAGGTTATCAGTAGTTCACATTTGTTTGACTTAAAGTGTAAAATGAACTTTGGACACTGGGGAGTTAAGAGTTGGGTCATGAACCTCAAAGGAGTCATTCAAATATATGCCTATATTATAGCATAAAGTAGTTTTTCTGAAAATAAATGCTTAATTTAAATGTCACATGTATCCTGTTAATGCAATAAATGTCAACACTGCCTAGCATACCAAGAAGAGAAGAAGAGAAACTGATGGGCACCTGTTAGAACTGGAGATTGCTTGTCAGACTGCTCAGATTTGCAGCACCTGACTTCCAGAGATGCTTTAGCGAGACAACCATCTATCTGTGCTATATTGTATCTCTCTCTTTTTTTTTTAAGATTTTATTTATTTATTTATTTGACAGAGAGAAATCACAAGTAGACAGAGAGGCAGGCAGAGAGAGAGAGAGGGAAGCAGGCTCCCTGCCGAGCAGAGAGCCCGATGCGGGACTCAATCCCAGGACACTGAGATCATGACCTGAGCCGAAGGCAGAGGCTTAACCCACTGAGCCACCCAGGCGCCCCTATATTGTATCTCTTGCTCTAAGTAAGTCATGAGGCTATGCTGGGAAGAAAATTGTACTATCTATACAGGTATGAGCAGTGTAAGCCACAAAACAGTGATTTATCTAAGAGGTCAACTACTAGAGTTCACTTCAATAAACCAGACTGATATGGCTTAGTCTATGATCCTACTCAACTTGCAAAGGAGAAAACTGAGGATGAGTTTGATCAAACTTACTTAGCCATTGGATTCACATGGGTTCTTTCTAGTGTCTTGTAACATCATACTATTCTACTTAACTCACAGTAGCACAAAATGTTATGGGACATTGACTGAATGTTATGTTATGTAATAAGCAATAGAAACAGCCAAAGAACTGACAAAGTACCTGCATTCATGAAGGTCATCATCTGGTGTGGGTGCTACATCTAATGATGTAGCATCATCCAGAGGACATGGTGATAAGTGTGGGTACCCAAGGAGAGACCCATTAAGAGTTTTAAATTGGAAATATGCTGAAAGATTCAAAATTCTCTGATAAAACATATTAAATGAAATATGTGGAAAGTAATTTAAGTGTGTAATGATGATAGGTAAGATAAATATCAGTGTCGTTTTTTAGTTGACATTGTTACTAAAATGATTGTAGAATCATGTACAGTTGTATGCAATAAAATGGAGAGATCCACGGCATCAATATGCTCAGTGTACCCCAATGGCAAGAATTTGTAAAACTGTAGCATAATATCACAACCAGGATATCAGCATTGATCTAATCCACAGATCTTGTTTTCATTTGCCCAGTTTTATGTGTACACTTGTTATGTGTGTGTGTGTGTGTAGGTGTGTGCTAAGTAGTACACAATTGTAACACCTGTGTAGTTTTGGGTGTCTACCACCACAGTAAAGATTCTGAACAGTTCCGTGACTGTAAGGATGTCTGATGTGAGGATTTTTATCGAATATAAATATTGACCACTGAATAAAGCTATCAAATATTGGTAGTTTGTTAGAGGGTTAGATAAAAGTTATTAAAAGTTGTTTTACTCACTTGAGCATTTTTTATGTTCTCTTTTTCCTCCTTCCTGCCTATGTCCACCTACTTACTAATTCAGTACTTAAATCCATATTAACTGGCTATTGTGTGCTATGCACAATGAGTGCAACAGACCTCCTTTCAAGGAATTTACAGTCTCAATAAAAAAGTTGGGGGAAATTGGAGGGGGAGATGAATCATGAGAGACTGTGGACTCTGAAAAACAATCTGAGGATTTTGGAGGGCTGGGGGTGGGGGTTGGGTGAGCCTGGTGGTGGGTATTATGGAGGGCACGTAATTGCATGGAGCACTGGGTGTGGTGCATAAAAAATGAATTCTGGAACACGGAAAAGAAATTAAAAAAATAAATTAAAAAAAAGGAAGTGCAAAGGCATAAGAAGAGGAGTCAGAAAAGGTAGACAAGTCATGAAGGAACTTGTCTAGAACACTAGGAAAAAGGATTTTCGTCTGGCACATTTTGGAAAGTTATTGAAATACAGAAAATGCCACAGTAATATGATGGCATTTCCATTTAGAGATATGATTAATAGCGGCATGGAAGATAGCTTGGAGGAAGGCAAGCTTTAAGAGAGAATGATAACTAAAGAGCCCTTTCAACTGCATCTCAGAAAAAAAGAAACGCATACTCACAACTCTCCAGGTCAACTACTCGTGTGGACAGGCAGCAGGCATCCTGACAGCACGGTGCAGCAGGTGGCAAATGGTAGCCAACTGTGTGAGGAGGTCGAGTTGATGAAGGAGTTTATGCTTTGGCAGTTGTGACATATCAAAGTAGAGAAAGTAATGAATGAGTTCTGAGGGTACAATCAAGCGTCTAATTTTGGAACTGTTTGGGCTAAATACCTGAAGAAATTTTAAGTAAAATTTTCTTTTTTTTTTTTTTTTAATTTTTATTTTTTTTTTTATTTCCAGCATAACAGTATTCATTATTTTTGCACCACAACCCGTGCTCCATGCAATCCGTGCCCTCTATAATACCCACCACCTGGTACCCCAACCTCCCACCCCCCCGTCCCTTCAAAACCCTCAGATTGTTTTTCGGAGTCCATAGTCTCTCATGGTTCACCTCCCCTTCCAATTTCCCCCAACTCCCTTCTCCACTCTAAGTCCCCATGTCCTCCATGCTATTTGTTATGCTCCACAAATAAGTGAAACCATATGATAATTGACTCTCTCTGCTTGACTTATTTCACTCAGCATAATCTCTTCCAGTCCTGTCCATGTTGCTACAAAAGTTGGGTATTCATCCTTTCTGATGGAGGCATAATACTCTATCCCCAGGGGTACAGGTCTGTGAATCACCAGGTTTACACACTTCACAGCACTCACCAAAGCACATACCCTCCCCAATGTCCATAATCCCACCCCCTTCTCCCAAACCCCCTCCCCCCAGCAACCCTCAGTTTGTTTTGTGAGATTAAAAGTCACTTATGGTTTGTCTCCCTCCCAATCCCATCTTGTTTCATTGATTCTTCTCCTACCCACTTAAGCCCCCATGTTGCATCACCACTTCCTCATATCAGGGAGATCATATGATAGTTGTCTTTGTCTGCTTGACTTATTTCGCTAAGCATGATACGCTCTAGTTCCATCCATGTTGTCGCAAATGGCAAGATTTCATTTCTTTTGATGGCTGCATAGTATTCCATTGTGTATATATACCACATCTTCTTGATCCATTCATCTGTTGATGGACATCTAGGTTCTTTCCATAGTTTGGCTATTGTGGACATTGCTGCTATAAACATTCGGGTGCATGTGCCCCTTTGGATCACTACGTTTGTATCCTTAGGGTAAATACCCAATAGTGCAATTGCTGGGTCATAGGGCAGTTCTATTTTCAACATTTTGAGGAACCTCCATGCTGTTTTCCAGAGTGGCTGCACCAGCTTGCATTCCCACCAACAGTGTAGGAGGGTTCCCCTTTCTCCGCATCCTCGCCAGCATCTGTCATTTCCTGACTTGTTGATTTTAGCCATTCTGACTGGTGTGAGGTGATATCTCATTGTGGTTTTGATTTGTATTTCCCTGATGCCGAGTGATATGGAGCACTTTTTCATGTGTCTGTTGGCCATCTGGATGTCTTCTTTGCAGAAATGTCTGTTCATGTCCTCTGCCCATTTCTTGATTGGATTATTTGTTCTTTGGGTGTTGAGTTTGCTAAGTTCTTTATAGATTCTGGACACTAGTCCTTTATCTGATATGTCATTTGCAAATATCTTCTCCCATTCTGTCAGTTGTCTTTTGATTTTGTTAACTGTATCCTTTGCTGTGCAAAAGCTTTTGATCTTGATGAAATCCCAATAGTTCATTTTTGCCCTTGCTTCCCTTGCCTTTTGCGTTGTTCCTAGGAAGATGTTGCTGCGGTTGAGGTCAAAGAGGTTGCTGCCTGTGCTCTCCTCAAGGATTTTGATGGATTCCTTTCGCACATTGAGGTCCTTCATCCATTTTGAGTCTATTTTTGTGTGTGGTGTAAGGAAATGGTCCAATTTCATTTTTCTGCATGTGGCTGTCCAATTTTCCCAGCACCATTTATTGAAGAGGCTGTCTTTTTGCCATTGGACATTCTTTCCTGCTTTGTCGAAGATTAGTTGACCATAGAGTTGAGGGTCTATTTCTGGGCTCTCTATTCTGTTCCATTGATCTATGTGTCTGTTTTTGTGCCAGTACCATGCTGTCTTGATGACGACAGCTTTGTAATAGAGCTTGAAGTCCGGAATTGTGATGCCACCAACGTTGGCTTTCTTTTTCAATATCCCTTTGGCTATTCGAGGTCTTTTCTGGTTCCATATAAATTTTAGCATTATTTGTTCCATTTCTTTGAAAAAGATGGATGGTACTTTGATAGGAATTGCATTAAATGTGTAGATTGCTTTAGGTAGCATAGACATTTTCACAATATTTATTCTTCCAATCCAGGAGCATGGAACATTTTTCCATTTCTTTGTGTCTTCCTCAATTTCTTTCATGAGTACTTTATAGTTTTCTGAGTATAGATTCTGTGTCTCTTTGGTTAGGTTTATTCCTAGGTATCTTATGGTTTTGGGTGCAATTGTAAATGGGATTGACTCCTTAATTTCTCTTTCTTCTGTCTTGCTGTTGGTGTAGAGAAATGCAACTGATTTCTGTGCATTGATTTTATATCCTGACACTTTACTGAATTCCTGTATAAGTTCTAGCAGTTTTGGAGTGGAGTCTTTTGGGTTTTCCACATATAGTATCATATCATCTGCGAAGAGTGATAATTTGACTTCTTCTTTGCCGATTTGGATGCCTTTAATTTCCTTTTGTTGTCTGATTGCTGAGGCTAGGACCTCTAGTACTATGTTGAATAGCAGTGGTGATAATGGACATCCCTGCCGTGTTCCTGACCTTAGCGGAAAAGCTTTCAGTTTTTCTCCATTGAGAATGATATTTGCGGTGGGTTTTTCATAGATGGCTTTGATGAGATTGAGGTATGTGCCCTCTATTCCTACACTTTGAAGAGTTTTGATCAGGAAGGGATGCTGTACTTTGTCAAATGCTTTTTCAGCATCTATTGAGAGTATCATATGGTTCTTGTTCTTTCTTTTATTGATGTGTTGTATCACATTGACTGATTTGCGGATGTTGAACCAACCTTGCAGCCCTGGAATAAATCCCACTTGGTCGTGGTGAATAATCTTTTTAATGTACTGTTGAATCCTATTGGCTAGTATTTTGTTGAGTATTTTCGCATCTGTGTTCATCAAGGATATCGGTCTATAGCTCTCTTTTTTGGTGGGATCCTTGTCTGGTTTTAGGATCAAGGTGATGCTGGCCTCATAAAATGAGTTTGGAAGTTTTCCTTCCATTTCTATTTTTTGGAACAGTTTCAGGAGAATAGGAATTAGTTCTTCTTTAAATGTTTGGTAGAATTCCCCCGGGAAGCCGTCTGGCCCTGGGCTTTTGTTTGTTTGGAGATTTTTAATGACTGTTTCAATCTCCTTACTGGTTATGGGTCTGTTCAGGCTTTCTATTTCTTCCTGGTTCAGTTGTGGTAGTTTATATGTTTCTAGGAATGCATCCATTTCTTCCAGATTGTCAAATTTATTGGCGTAGAGTTGCTCATAGTATGTTCTTATAATAGTTTGTATTTCTTTGGTGTTAGTTGTGATCTCTCCTCTTTCATTCATGATTTTATTTATTTGGGTCCTTTCTCTTTTCTTTTTGATAAGTCGGGCCAGGGGTTTATCAATTTTATTAATTCTTTCAAAGAACCAGCTCCTAGTTTCGTTGATTTGTTCTATTGTTTTTTTGGTTTCTATTTCATTGATTTCTGCTCTGATCTTTATGATTTCTCTTCTCCTGCTGGGCTTAGGGTTTCTTTCTTGTTCTTTCTCCAGCTCCTTTAGGTGTAGGGTTAGGTTGTGTACCTGAGACCTTTCTTGTTTCTTGAGAAAGGCTTGTACCGCTATATATTTTCCTCTCAGGACTGCCTTTGTTGTGTCCCACAGATTTTGAACCGTTGTATTTTCATTATCATTTGTTTCCATGATTTTTTTCAATTCTTCTTTAATTTCCCGGTTGACCCATTCATTCTTTAGAAGGATGCTGTTTAGTCTCCATGTATTTGGGTTCTTTCCAAACTTCCTTTTGTGGTTGAGTTCTAGCTTTAGAGCATTGTGGTCTGAAAATATGCAGGGAATGATCCCAATCTTTTGATACCGGTTGAGTCCTGATTTAGGACCGAGGATGTGATCTATTCTGGAGAATGTTCCATGTGCACTAGAGAAGAATGTGTATTCTGTTGCTTTGGGATGAAATATTCTGAATATATCTGTGATGTCCATCTGGTCCAGTGTGTCGTTTAAGGCCTTTATTTCCTTGCTGATCTTTTGCTTGGATGATCTGTCCATTTCAGTGAGGGGAGTGTTAAAGTCCCCTACTATTATTGTATTATTGTTGATGTGTTTCTTTGATTTTGTTATTAATTGGTTTATATAGTTGGCTGCTCCCACGTTGGGGGCATAGATATTTAAAATTGTTAAATCTTCTTGTTGGACAGACCCTTTGAGTATGATATAGTGTCCTTCCTCATCTCTTATTATAGTCTTTGGCTTAAAATCTAATTGATCTGATATAAGGATTGCCACTCCTGCTTTCTTCTGATGTCCATTAGCATGGTAAATTCTTTTCCACCCCCTCACTTTAAATCTGGAGGTGTCTTCGGGCTTAAAATGAGTTTCTTGGAGGCAACATATAGATGGGTTTTGTTTTTTTGATCCATTCTGATACCCTGTGTCTTTTGACAGGGGCATTTAGCCCATTAACATTCAGGGTAACTATTGAGAGATATGAATTTAGTGCCATTGTATTGCCTGTTAGTTGACTGTTAGTGTATATGGTCTCTGTTCCTTTCTGATCTACCTACCACTTGTAGGCTCTCTCTTTGCTTAGAGGACCCCTTTCAATATTTCCTGTAGAGCTGGTTTGGTATTTGCAAATTCTTTCAGTTTTTGTTTGTCCTGGAAGCTTTTAATCTCTCCTTCTATTTTCAGTGATACCCTAGCTGGATAGAGTATTCTTGGCTGCATGTTTTTCTCGTTTAGTGCTCTGAAAATATCATGCCAGCTCTTTCTGGCCTGCCAGGTCTCTGTGGATAAGTCAGCTGCCAATCTAATATTTTTACCATTGTATGTTACAGACTTCTTTTCCCGGGCTGCTTTCAGGATTTTCTCTTTGTCACTGAGACTTGTAAATTTTACTATTAGGTGACGGGGTGTGGGCCTATTCCTATTGATTTTGAGGGGCGTTCTCTGAACCTCCTGAATTTTGATGCTCGTTCCCTTTGCCATATTGGGGAAATTCTCCCCAATAATTCTCTCCAGTATACCTTCTGCTCCCCTCTCTCTTTCTTCTTCTTCTGGAATCCCAATTATTCTAATGTTGTTTCGTCTTATGGTGTCACTTATCTCTTGAATTCTCCCCTCATGGTCCAGTAGCTATTTGTCCCTCTTTTGCTCAGCTTCTTTATTCTCTGTCATTTGGTCTTCTATATCACTAATTCTTTCTTCTGCCTCATTTATCCTAGCAGTGAGAGCCTCCATTTTTGATTGCACTTCATTAATAGCTTTTTTTATTTCAACTTGGTTAGATTTTAGTTCTTTTATTTCTCCAGAAAGGGCTTTTATATCTCTCGAGAAGGTTTCTCTAATATCTTCCATGCGTTTTTCGAGCCCGGCTAGAACCTTGAGAATTGTCATTCTGAACTCTAGATCTGACATATTACCAATGTCTGTATTGATTAGGTCCCTAGCCTTCGGTACTGCCTCTTGTTCTTTTTTTTGTGTTGAATTTTTCCGTCTTGTCATTTTGTCCAGATAAGAGTATATGAAGGGGCAAGTAAAATACTAAAAGGGTGGCAACAACCCCAGGAAAAAATGCTTTAACCAAATTAGAAGAGATCCCAAATCGTGAGGGGGGAGAAAGGGGATAAAAAGAGGTTCAAAAAGGAAGAAAGAAAAAAAAAAGAAGAAAAAAGAAAAAAGAAAAGAAAAGAATTAAAAAAAAAAAAGGAAAACACCTAAGAAAAATGTAAAAAAGAAAAAATATATATATTAAACTAGTAAAAAATCGTTAAAAAAGAAAAAGGTAACAGTTAAAAAAAAAAAATTTTACCCGAAGGCGAGAAAAAAAAAAAAACAACAAAAAATGAAAAAGAAAAAAAATTAAATTAACTGCAAGACTAAAAAAAAAATCACAGGGAAAAAGCCATGAGTTCCGTGCTTGGCTTTCTCCTCCTCTGGAATTCTGCTGCTCTCCTTGGTATTGAAACCGCACTCCTTGGTAGGTGAACTTGGTCTCGGCTGGATTTCTTGTTGATCTTCTGGGGGAGGGGCCTGTTGTAGTGATTCTCAAGTGTCTTTGCCCCAGGCGGAATGACACCGCCCTTACCCGGGGCCGGGGTGAGTAATCCGCTCGGGTTTGCTTTCAGGAGCTTTTGTTCCCTGAGCGCTTTCCGTAGAGTTCCGGAGGACGGGAATACAAATGGCGGCCTCCTGGTCTCCGGCCCGGAGGAGCCGAGAGCCCAGGGCCGCACTCCTCAGTGCGCCCTCAGAGAACAGCGCCCAGTTACTCCCGTCTGCCTGACCTCCGGCCGCGCTCCGAGCTCTCCGAGCCTGCGACCGGTTCAAGGTAACACCGAGCTGTGACCTTACTGTCGGCTCTGTCTCTGTAGCCGGCTTTCCCGTTCCAATACCCGCAAGGTCTGCGACACTCAGACACCCCTGCTCCTTCTGTGACCCTGCGGGACCTGAGGCCACGCTGAACCCGCGTGGGCTTCGCCCCCGTTTAGCCTCTGGAGCGATGTCCCTCAGCAGAACAGACTTTTAAAAGTCCTGATTTTGTGCGCCGTTGCTCCGCCGCTTGCCGGGAGCCGGCCTCTCCCCCCGGGGTCTATCTTCCCGTCGCTTTGGATTCACTTCTCCGCCGGTCCTACCTTTCAGAAAGTGGTTGTTTTTCTGTTTCCAGAATTGCTGTTCTTCTTCTCTTCGATCTGCCGATGGATTTTCAGGTGTTTGCAATCTTTAGATAAGCTATCTAGCTGATCTCCGGCTAGCTGAAGCAGTCTCAGCCTGCTACTTCTCCGCCATCTTGACCTTAATTACCTAGCTTATTAGAAACTGTATTAAATACAAACAATGGAAATTAAAAAATGGAAAGTACCAGAATAGAAAATGTATGCCACAAAAACACCAGGAAAGAACCCAAGTCTATATTAATTATCAAATATGGTGAACTTTAAGGTAGGAAGTAAGAAGCAAGAAGGATATTTAAAAAAAAATTTATTGAAGTCTAGCTGATATACAATATTATATTAGTTGTAGTGATTTGACAATGATCTGTATTAGGAAATGCCATCAGGATAAGTGTAGTCACCATCGGTCACTACACAAAATTATGTATTTGCTGCTTTTAATCCCAGTGACATGTCATTTGATAACCAAAGTTTTTAACGTCCTTGTTTCTTTCACCTGCTTTGCTCATCCTTCCACTTCCTCCCCTCCCACTAATTAGTTCTCTGTTTGAGCGATTTGTTATTTGTAGAGCCTGTTTCTGTTTTACTGTTTATTTGTTTTGTTGTTTAGATTCCACAGGTAGGTGAAATCATATGCTATTTGTCACTCTCTGATTTCTATCACTTAGCACAACATAGGTCCAACCATGTTGTCACAAATGCACGATTTCATTTATTTTGTGGCTAAGTATAAAGAGCATTTTATAAATATAAAAGAATCAATTTAACAGGAGGCTATTAAAATCCCAAATTCTTATGAATTAGCAAAACACCTTCAAAATATAGGACTTGTGAAAATTGCTTTTAATAAGTTTTTCTTCAGTGAAATACTATTTGAACAGCTGATTGAGCTTCAGCAGTGATACAAGTCGACAAATACGGAAATACATTGCAAAGAGTTTGAGAAGATAACTGTCAATCCAGAATTGTATGCTATTGAATGCAGAGAACTGGTGGCTGCCAGAAGGGCAGGTCTGGGGGCAGGGGTGAAGTGGGCGAAGGGGAGCAGAAGGGACAGGCTTCCAGGTATGGAATGAGTAAGTCCAAGGAGGAAAGGCACAGCATAGGAAATACAGTGAGTGATACTGTAGCAGCGTTCTGTGGAAGCTATGTTTCCAGTGAACAGAGCATAATGTGCAGACTTATCCAATCACAATGTCATACACTTGAAACTAATGTAACATTGTGTATCCAACATGTTTCCACAAAAAATAAATATAATTGAATGTTGAGTAACTGTCAAATCTGAGTGTGAAATAGTAACATTTAGAGACATTAAAAATGAAGAGTTTCTAGCACTACTATAATCTTACCAACTAACTTCAAAATACACAACACAATAATAAAACTTATCCTGAAATGAGCATTTGCGATATAAGAAGGGATATAAAGTTAAAAAAAATCATACGTATTAGCAAAACTGAATAACTACCGTATCATGTAAAAATAATGCTCAGTTCTTGAGCTTAAAAAGTCATGATTTGTGACTTCTGGTTTCATCTCCAATATGTAAAGAGTTGGAAGCTGTCCTTGCCTTCTTAGAACAAGGCAGACTGGGGCACACTGAAAATCAAGGCTTTACAAGGATGTGTAATTAACATACGGCAGGCTGCCCATTGTGACTTTGCTCTTCTGTGTTGATTTTAGAATGTCGTCCACCTACACATATTTTGTCACACTTTGTTACTGATTTCAATACCCTCATATCTTGTTTTCACATGTGTGAATATACAGCCAACCGGCAGCCTTTGGAGGAGAACTAAATAGAATTCCTCCCATGTCTCACCCACTAACAGCTCACTCCGTCAGAGCCCTGTGCTTTCTGTTTCTATCAAATGATCTGAAGGGCAATCAGTAGGGCATCTGACCCCCTGTCATTTGCTGCACAAATTTCACTATTTTCAAGATTCTACTATGGCTTTCCCTAGCCCCTGCTGACTGTGGGTGAGCTGGAGGAATAGAGTGATAACGAATCTGTAGGGTTTCACCAATGTCTCCTTTGATCTAATATGTATGCCCCCTGGTCACTGTGATAATATGGGCATCCAAACATGGAAGCAAGGGCCCTGAAAATAATTTGATAGTGATAACTTTGAAGAAGGATATAACTCTTATTTATATCTATTTTGATAATGTCCCCCTATTCTACCAAAGAGATATGGCTTTGTCTTAATTTTGCCCACAGCGAGAAAAATAGGGTAACACTGCAAACATTTGAGTTAGACCTTAGTCAGACTTCGTGCAGCCCACCTAATACTTCCTCACGTCTTCCTGGAGGACATGGTGGCATTACACCTTCTTGTGGCATTACACCTTTCCTGTGGTTGGGTGGGGGAATATGCTGGCCAACATGTATGCCTGGTCAGGATACAGAGATTTTCAGACAATAAAAAGAAATGTGAAATGCCCTGGGTTTAGTCTCTTGTGTCCAAGTTTTCTTCTTGTTAGAATGAAAAGATTCAATATGCATTATGATTTGGCCTGGAAAACAGAAGCTCTGTAAATTTGGAGCAGACCCCAAAACACATAGACTGAAATCGTCTTTATGTTATTCATATTTTATATGTACTAATTATTTATTATGAGTTATGTTGTTGAAGCAAGCTTTGTTATCTGGATATGGTATTTTCCAGGTGGAAATTCACTCTACTACTTAATCTGTGTTAGATATCACGTCATTTACTGTAGTACTCCATATGTACAGTAGGACACTGTAAGATTCACTTGTGTACTTGTGTGTTTCTCATTGAACTCTGGAGTTCTGGAGCATAGACACTGTCTTGATGCCCTTTATTTCCTGTGCCTTAAATATAGGTGTCACCTAATTTAAATTGTTGAAGGAATTACTGCACTGATTAATTATTTGAGAAAGTATGAGCGAATGAACCAGTATCAACACTGGGATCATTATAAGAGTCACCTATTCATTCATAATTTGAGCCTGATTTTTTCTATTAGTTAATTACTTCTTATAATTCAGCTATGATATCTATAACATAGATGGTTTTCAACCACTAGTGAACTCAGAAAATATAGCTTCAATGAATCCATCAGACACATCATGCTTCTACCAAACAACATTTTCAAAATTCAGTGAAATGGTACCAGTCATTAAGAGCCTCATTAGAGAAGGTCAGTACTCCAGAGCTGCTATTTTGAGGAGAAACCCAGGAGAATACATCAAACTGTGACACAATGTGGTGAGATATTTGCTCACATTTCATTGGTCCCCATGTGGAATGCAGACACCAATTCTCCTGTATTTTATTCTTTTTTATTTTCCTCTTTTGGAAGCAGTATTAACAGCTCTTGGAGCATACTAACAACACAATGAAGTATTTACAAAAGAAGATGTTCCAATTGTTATTTGAAAATGCAAAGGATTCATTATTAAAGTTTTAAAATTATTCAACATTGTTCTTTATTTTCTGAAATTTCTTCATGCCATCCTACCTCTGTCTTCCTTCTCTATTTCTTCTCTTACCCCCTTCCCAATTGCATGAAGAAGAAATGTATGAACAGAGACTATGGGAAGGCCTTCCAAGTGTCAGGGTTACTTTCGTTGAGTCAATCATACTACAGAGAGACAAATGTTGAAGAAAAAGGAAAAAAGGATTTTGGTATAGACATAGGAAGTTTGATGTGATAGCTTTATCTCCAAATGGAAGCATCGAAAAAACTCAAGTTACCAGGGACTTGAACAAAGAAGGTAGGGACAGCATTGAGAGAAAGAGGTGGCATCTGTTTAGCAATGACATCTAATACGTTGAGTGTGGATCAGAAGTCAGGTCCTTCAAAAAGTAAATGTTTGGAAATAGAAGGGTCAGGAGCAGGGAGAATATTCTAAAGAAATAAGACCAGATTGATGTAGATGGAGACTAAGGGGCTAAGAGAGTATTTTTCCCAAAGGAATCCATACCTTCATGTGGAACACATGACACATTTGCAATTTCACTTAGGTGGAGGTAGAGTAGATCATATGCTTTTCCTGGTCTATGGGGGAAATGTGGTTTCCAACAAAACTTACATTTCAGGTATAAAATACACGTAACTATTCAAAGATCTGTGTTTTGTTATTCCAATAATTACTATGCTCATTGATATGACTCTGCTCTCCCCCAAATAGAAAGTTCCTGAAATTAGTGATTGTAATGTGCAGTAGAATTTGCCACCATGAGCTTTGGTACCAGATAGCCTGAAATTAAACCTTGACTATATTCCTTACTAGTGTGTGACTTTATCAAGTTATCTAAGCTGCCATCATTTTCTTTTTTATTTTTTTATAGTAGCAGAACCTATCTTATAGCGTTCTTATAATAATTAATTTACAAAATGTCTAGCATTTATCCTAAGCTCAATAATGTTTACTGTGTTTGCCTCCGAATTATTCTAGAAAAACTTAATTCATTATAATTTTAATGTTTCAGATACTTCCCTATAAATTCCTTGAAGGCTAGTAAATATAGGGGTAGCAAATTTATGAAAATAGTTAATGAATCAGAATGATTACATTGTCCATAATTAGCTAGATTTATTATCTAGAAGGTGATTTAAAGAAATCAACATTCATGTATCTTCAAAAATATTATTTTGGTGGCTGGGAGTCATTGACAGAATTTGTGAAGAGAATGATTCTGAGAATGAGGCTATCTGACTGGTGGCCCCAGGTTTAAACTTTACATCTCTAATTGGGAATGTACTGGGGTGCCTGGTGACTCAGTCAGTTAATCATCTGCCTTTGGCTTGAGTCATGGTCTCAGGGTCCTGGGCTGGAGCCCTATGTTGGGCTCCTGGCTCAGCGGAGACTCTGTTTCTCCCTCTCCTTGCCCCTCCCTGCCCTGCTCTGGCTTTGTCTCTCACTCTCAAATAAATGAATGAATGAATGAATGAATGAATGAATGAATAAAATCTTTAAAAAAGAATTATTATAAATCACTGTCACTTACACCACTTCTATACACTCATTTAATCCTCATAACAGTATTTTGAGAGAGGGGCATTTTTGAGATGGAAAATTGAAGTGTAGGTCATAGAATTATTTCCAAATATTGAGCCAATATTTGCTTTTGTTTGGGTGCAAGCATAGCATATCACCCATTATATGTGGATGCCCACAAGTGTGGGCCATGTAGCATTAAATAGGTATTTTCAGAGGGTTTTGTCCTCTCCGGGCTTTTTTTTTCTGATTTGTAAAAGAAATGTTGTAATCCCATGAACAGGTTACTTAAAGATATTTTCATTTTTCTACCTTCTACATAGGAAATAGCATTGGCCCCAGCTTGTAATTGTGGGTGTTCCTGTCCTAGACCAGGTTGTAGTTTGGTACAGCTGGATTTCCAAGACCCTAAGAGGGTAGGAGCAGGAACTCCCTGGGCAGACGACCAGCTGCCACCAGCTGCAGTAGAAGAATCCAGTGTTGAATGGTTTGGTGCTAACTGTGGACATCTGGTCAGATAGCATAGGAAATCAAGGTCAGAATATGTGCTGGAGACCAATGGTTACTGTCCTTCCCTTCCTCTTGATCTGCCTCACCCAGCCTGGGAAACTGCAGGCCCCTGGCAAGGTGGTGGTTGTTGGCAGTTCCTGAGAGGATCACGTCAGCACCACAGCCTGTCCCGACAGACCCACTTGAAGAGTTAAGGAGCTACTCAGAGCTTAGAGCTCTTTCAGTGTGGGAGCAATGAATATGGTCACAATGTGCCAGGAAGAGGGTTGGTCACGTTGGGACCCACACACAAACACAGAGCCACTAACTGATGGAGAAGGCAGTCACACAGTTGCAACCATGAATCAGTGACTCTGATATTTGCTTCTGTCCTTGGACACTATGCTCAGGAGGGTAATTCCCAAGTTGTGCACACAAGCCTCAAGCAAAAATTAAAAAAAAAAAGCATATTACAAAGTTAGGTATATGACTAAAACAACCCTGGTGTCTGAGTTCTAAGCAGAATACATAATTTTTAAGAAGACAAAACAATGTTATATGTCAACTGTAGCTCAACAAAATGGAACAAAAGACACAGAAAAAATTCACAGAGAAAAATTTGATAGACCAAAACTTAGCAAGTTCATCATCAATAAAATTTAATTCTGACTTTTAAAAAATTCCTCAGACAAACTTGTGAACAAATATTTCTGAGTGGATGATTTTAGAGAACACTTAACACTGAGAACTACACATGTATATGTTGCACCTTGGTGACTGAATTATATTAGTATTTTTTTAGAAAAATGATGATATCTACTTTTCAGTGTTTATTTGCTCCGGGAATATGTTACTATGTGTATAAGCTTCCATAGAGCTTTCTTCACTTCCTTGTTCCTCAGAGTGTACACCACAGGGTTTAAAAGGGGTGTCAGCACTGTGTAGAAAACTGCCACAACCCCATCCACAGCATCCCGGGAGCCTGGCCTCAGGTAAATGAAAACACAGGGAACAAAGAAACAAAGGACCACAATGCAGTGGGAGGCGCAGGTCTGAAAGGCTCTGTGTCTCCCCTCTGAGGTGCGGATCTTCAGGATGGACCAGACGATGGACACATAGGACAGCACTATCAGGAGAAAGCAGCCCGAGGCCACTACCCCGATGTTGACAAAGATCACCATCTCATTGACAGAGGTGTCTGCACAGGCCAGCTTAAGGATGGGAGGGGCATCACAGAAGTAATGCTGGATCTGGCTGGGCCCACAGTAGGGCAGACGGAATGTCAGTGTGGTCTGGACAGCAGAGTGCAGAGAGCCACTGAGCCACGTGCTGGTGGCCAGGAGGGCACACGTCCTCCCACTCATCATGCTGGCATACCTGAGCGGGTGACTGATGGCCAGGTAGCGGTCATAGGACATGACTGTGTAGAGGAAACACTCGGTGCTCCCCAGGAAGTGGAAGGAGTAGAGCTGGGCCACACAGCTGGGAAAGGAGATGGCCCTGCCTCCTGGCGATGCCAAGGTCATCAGCATTTTGGGCACAGTAACGGTGGAGAACCACATGTCAATGAAGGACAGGTTGGTCAGGAAGTAGTACATGGGGGTGTGGAGGTGGGAATCCACCTTGATCACCAGCAGGATGAGGAGGTTCCCCACCACAGTGAGTACATAAATCACCAAGAAGATTCCCAAGAGGGGGATGTCCATTGCTGGAGCGTGGGGAAGGCCCATGAGGAAGAACGTTTTGACGAGGCTCACGTTTGTCATTTTCCACGCCTTTGGTATCTCTCCCTATAGGAATAGAGAGAGCACCTAGCATTTAATTGAAAACTGAAAACCCATTTTCATGTGTCAACTTCATCATCCATGGTAGATAGTTCTAGAGCTAAACTAAATTTTGCTTCTTATGAAACTTATTTGCTAAAGATGATAGAATGATTTCATCATCTTCTTCTCTCTTCCTCTCTCTCTCTTTCTCTTGCCCACACAGATACACATGCATGTACAAACAGAAGCACAGATAGATACATGTAGAAGAAAGTCATAGAAATCCATTGTATTAATCTCTAGTAATATATCATAAATGACCACACACTTAGCTGCTTACAAACCATTCAAATTTCCATTCTTACAGTGTTTGAGTCAGGTGGGCTGGATGTTTTGCTCAAGGTTGAAATCAGGATGTCAGCTAAGTCTGGAATCTCATCTGAAGCTTGGGTTTCTCTTCCAAGCCCATGGAGATTGTTGGAAGAATTCAGTTCCTTGCAGCTTTAGGACTGAGGTATCTGTCTTTCTTGCTGGCTGTTTGCAGGGATCATCCCTCTTCGCTTTTGAGCCCACCCTTGTGTCCTAACCACCCGGCCATCTGATAACATGGCGGCTTAATTTTATAAAGCTGGTAGGAGAATCTGTCTCCAGTTTGCTGTGATGAAGTGTAATGTAAGAATGTATCATAAGTGATATCTCATCATGGTCTCATCACAGAAGTAATGCTGGATCTCACCCACATAAAGGAGAGACTATTTAGCAGGGAGTGTACACCAGGGGGCAGCAATCAGGGGGACCTCTTGGAATTCTATTTTCTCTCCAGAATTCATGGAGAAATTTAAAGAACCAAGTATTTAATTGCTGATAGCAATGCACACTTCAAAAGTCTTTGTACACCTGAATAATTCCTTGGGGTCCTCATATGTAACTTTATAGTAGTATTCTCAGCTAGGAGATAAAAACTAAATAAGGTAATAGTTGTAAGGTCCATAATAAAGTATCTGACAGTTGAGAACTTCACAAGAAATTGTAGTGAATCATACAAAACTGTTGCCTTCTGATAGAGAGTCGCCTATGTATCTATCCATCATCTATCTATCTACCTATCAACAGAGAGGGGGAATGAATGGAAGAATAAATTCTCTTTGTGTTGTAGAGACTTCTTAGTTTCAAAACTAGATCTTTGAGGAAGGCTTCCTTACTGGTATTTGACTGGTATCTCACTACAGCCATCACCGGCTTATAAAGAGATTTCCCTCAGAGAAGGTGAGAAACTCACCTCTATGATATGAGACCAGCTACCTTCCATTTCATTCAGAATACCAACCTTGTACACTGCTGTCTCCTTGCCTCTCTTACACTAGACTTACAATGTAAGCTTACATAATGGATTTTGTGAGGCTCTAAGAACATAAAATTTATACCTGTTCTCCAAAACACAATCCACTGGCAGTTTTCTAACATATATCTTTCTATCCTAAATACCTAGATATTTAGGCTAATTTGGCTTTGTTAGAGATAATATCCCTCCCTCCATCTTCCACTCTCATACTCATAAGTTCAGGCAATGCCCTTATAGGAGAAGACATCTCCACCAAGGATATGACTCTTATTTAAGACCTACTACCTGAGACAGGAAGAACAGAACCAACACCAGAGGAAAGGATGTTGCCAGCTCGATGTCAAGAAAAGTTGGGATTCTACACAATGAAAATTGAGACAGAATTGATATTTTTAAAATTTAGCCCAAATTCATGTTCAGTTCATGATCATTATTAATTATTCTTTGAGGAAAACTGTGAAACTGGCTCCACAATATGACAGAAGCCAGGATCGCTGATCCCAGCAAAGCTTAGACAAAATGTATCCCATGTCTAGACAATGTGGCTTAAGCTACATCTAAGCTGTAATTTTCATGGATGGAGAGTGGGAGGTTCAGGCTTCCAGGTATGGAATGAATAAGCCATGGGAATGAAGGCCCAGCATAGGAAATACAATCAATGGTATTGTATAGTGACAGATGGTAGCTGCACCTATGGTGAGCAGAGCATAAACTACAGAGAATGTCAATTACTATGTCGTACACCTGAAAATTGTGTGACATTGTGTGTCAAACATACAAGCACACACACACAATGTTAAGCTATATTTTTCAATAGGAGAATAAATAACAGAGGCAAAATTATCATAATCACCTATATGGATATCAGAATTCAAAAACTGGTACAAATGTATCTGAAGTTTCTACTTTACCAGTGGGATCCCATATCCAAGACATCTTCATATTCACATTAGATGAAATATGAACCTTTTCATCAGGTGAATTGCAAAGTAGACTAAGATTTATCAATTAGAGGTGTCAACATTTCATTTGTTTGTCCATGTTGTAACAATTTTGTGCTTCTTTGTAGGCTTTTAATTAATAACTGTGTGTGTGTGTATGTGTGTGTGTGTGTGTGTGTGTGTGTGTGTAAAGAGAGAGAGAAATAGGCAGACAGACAGAGATGGGATACAGAGACATAGAGATAGTGACAACCTGAGACTTGATAACCCAATGTAAAACGATGTCTAACAATGCCCAAGCATCTTACCTCTCAGTGGAAGTTGAAGAGGGAAAGCAGGAAGACTAAGAAAAATCTACCATTTTAAAGAACTCACCTACAGTATGTGATTCATTTCATTATAAAACTCATCTGTATTTTTTTCCTCCAATTTTTCACTATTTATGTCGAGGCAGTAGTTTGCACGTTATTACTCAAAGAACAGTTACCTGTGGTTCTTTGGTGAGAGTAGCTCTTTTCTAGTCAAAGACCCAACTAGCTGAAGTCCAGGGAATAGAACACACTCAGCCAGATGGATAGGAGCTTAACTTGATGTAGTGTCTCAGGGGATAGATTCCTCTGGAGTCTTCAGGTTCCTTGATGAGCAGAAAAACAAGAAGAAGAGACTCATGAAAGGTTTTTAATAATCATGCACAGATGTCCCACTGTGTTTGCTTTTTGAACCCTCCTGAGAGGAGTTCATGTCTCTCTGAAACTTGTATTTACACCTAAGAGGAAGGAAGAAGGACCCAGTTCCCTTTTCCCTCAACAGTGATGCAGATAAACACAAAACTGTTGGCTCTCAACTTAAACTTGTCCAGAATCCATAAACAGTCACCACCTGTCTCCACGCTCCATCTCAATGCAACTCTCTCCCAACACCTTTTTAAGCTGTGTTAAAACCATCTAAATTCCTAAAAAACTTTGTTGTTTAGAGTTTTTTTTTTTTTTAAAAGACTTTATTTATTTATTTGAGAGAGAGAGAGCTTGAGAGGGGAGAAGGTCTGAGTGGGCAGCAGACTCCCCGTGGAGCTGGGAGCCCGATGTGGGGATGTGGGACTGGAGCCTGATGGGGGACTCAATGCCAGGACTCTGGGATCATGATCTGAGCTGAAGGCAGTTGCCCAACCAATTAAGCCACCCAGGCACCCATTGTTTAGAGTTTCAGAGTGACTTTGCTGAAGGAAATGTCTAAGGATATATAACTGTTTCCCAGCTGTATATATAGTAGGTTGCATTGCTCTCATAACTTTTATAGTCTTATAAGCAAGGGTAAACACATGATATAGCAAAGTCATTCTTAATTTGCAAATAAGCTTTTCACAAACAGTATTGATATCTTTGTTTTGAGGTAACAGTGCTTTCTCCCACATAGTGTTGGTACAAATCTGTAAAGTTACAGCGCCTTCTTTAGGAAAGCAATATGAGAATAGTTACTGAATATGCAGATCTATAACTGTATTGGAGATCTAGTGTTTGCACCAATATTCACATTAGCTAAGAGCACAAGAGAGTCCTTGTAGTCCCCATTCTTGCTAAGACTTTGTATATTCACAGATGACACATTTTTCTCCAATCTTCAAAGCATAAATTTATGTATTATTGTAGGTTTTTTAAAAAAAAGATTTATTTATCTACTTGAGAAAGAGAGAGAGTAGGAAGGAGAGGTAGAGGCAGAGAAGAGAGAGACTAGGAAGGAGAGGTAGAGGCAGAGGGAGAGAGAGAATCTCAAGCAGACTCCACACTGACCATGGATCCTGACCAGGGTCTTGATCTCATGACCCTGAGATCATGACCTAAGCAAAAATCAAGAGTTGGATGCTTAACCGACTGAGCTACCCAGACACTCGTATTATTGTAGTTTTAATATGCATTTCCATGATTTCCAAAGAGGTTGAGCATAGTTTTTTTTGCTTTTTCAACATTTCTGGCTTTCCATTTCTCTGAAAACTCTATTATCTGACTTTTGCCTATTATATTTATTTCTTTTTACTTTTTGATTTATTTATTTTTCCATACTGCAACTAATACTTTCTATTTTCTCTTTAGTTTATGCATAGTAAGCATTTTCTCTCAATGCATAACTTACCCTTTCTCTGTCTTTAGAATGTTTTTGATAATTTGACCAAATGAAAATGAAGTATTTCTACTAAATTCTTTTTGTGTCTTTTTAAGTGTTTATCTAAATTTCAGTTAGTTAACATACAGTGTAATAGCTCCAGGTGTGCAATTTAGTGATTCAACACCTACATACAACACCCAGTGCTCATCACAAGTGCCCTCCTCAATCCCCATTACCTTATGATCCAGCGATTGTTCTACCCAAAGGATATAAAAATCCTGATTCAAAGGGGAACATGTACCCTGATGTTTTTAATAGCATTATCAAAAATAACTAAATTATGGAAAAAGCCCAAATGTCCATTGACTGATGAATAGAAAAAGATGTGATATATATATATTACTCAGTCATAAAAAACAATGAAATATTTGTCTTTTATTTAACTATTTATTTATTTATTATTAACATATAACATATTATTAGCCCCAGGGGTACAGGTCTGTGAATCGCCAGGAATATTTATCTTTGAAAGAGAATTTTTCTACACCATGATTTTATTTATTCAAAACTAATTTTTATCACATATGTGACAGGTACAATTTTGGATCACTATTTTTGTGTAACGATTTAGCTGTAGTGACTTGCCGACCCACGAACACACAGGGTATTATGTGTTGACTATACTGGTGACATCATGCTAATTAGGAGCTGGTGTGTGGGAAAGACAACATAGCCCAGATGCCCTAGAAATTCATATGTGAACTGCATTGTGGGAGTCGAGCCTACAGAAAAAAACTGCCACCTCGGTGACATTTCCGGTCATCTAGTTGCCTTGCGGTGAGTTAGGCTAGTCCACAAATCTGGTCTAATTTGACAATGTTAAGCAATGTCAGCTCATACTGTGCTCAAGTTTCTTTTTATTTCATTTATTCCTGAAATACCAAATAAGTAGTTCAAAAGATTTATGTGACAGACTGACATAGGGTAAAGGACTTGACTTCCCCTGGTGTCCCTACTTCCACGGTGGGGGGGAGCTCTCCAAAATTTCATTTCCTTGGCACATTATGTGATGAAAAGTATCTGGCTGTCATACAACACAAAACTGTCAAATTGCAGGTTTTTATCCTCCTGCTGAAAAAATACTTGCACTAACATACAAGGCAGTAATTTCTCTACTCTGCCCTCTTCCTTACCCAGACAGTGAATCCAGGTAATTCTATGAGAATTCCTGCATATAACTACATCTAGATGTAAAAATTAATCATAAGAGTGCAGCATAAATGAGCAAGATCAGTTAAGTGTCTTGTCTTGCAGAAACAATGTTGTGATTCATCCTATCGTCGACACTGACATGCTGAGCGACCTGATGAGACAATGTGTGGAAGAAGACGGAAGTCCTTAATGTCAGCTATTCCCTCATAACCAGTTGCAAAATAAGTCTTGTACCTTCGACATGTATTTCTACATTGCTTTGGTATGTGTGTGTTTCCATATTTTATTTTCCTCCCCCCATTCAGTCCATTATTATATCTAGGATGTGTTCATGGTAATTTTACTGTTTTGTCCATAGGGCACACGATGTTGAACTCGACTTGCCTCAGAACCAATGATAGAGTTGGATCTGGGTGGAATAAATGGTGATTTTTCAGAACAGCTCCATGTGTGAAGGGAGTGACGTGAGGACTACAGTCATGCTGTAGTTGGTGCCGACATCGTGTAAGTAGGCAGGGAAGGATGTATACAGATGGTGTGCAGTCATTGCAGTGCACAGCCATGGATCTTTTTTTTTTTTTTTTTAAAAAGATCTTATTTATTTTATTTATTTGTCAGAGAGAGAGAGAAGGAGAGCGAGCACAGGCAGACAGAGTGGCAGGGAGGGTCAGAGGGAGAAGCAGGCTCCCCGCCGAGCAAGAAGCCCGATGTGGGACTCAGTCCCAGGACGCCAGGATAATGACCTGAGCCGAAGGCAGCTGCTTAACCAACTGAGCTACTCAGGCGTCTTCAGTCATGGATCTTTACTGGCATACTTATTTGTTCACAGGTTGGCTGTGTATTATTTAAACCCTCTTCCTGTAATTGGGGCTGCATTTTGCTGTAGAAACAGTAATATCAGATGCTTTTCCATTCCCTCCAGCAAATAGGGACACAGACATGGGATCTAGACTTGACCAATAAAATATGTCAACTTAGACTTTGGGTCAGAAGCAAGGGCAGTAAAAGGCACATGTGAGAGAGGATGATTCAGAGGATGGCCATGACAGGGTTAACAACACAGAGATTGGAAAGGCAGGGTGACAGCATCCTGCGGGGTGGTAAGGGGTTCATGCCTGGGGTGACGGTAAGCCACTGTGGACTGGAGCCCTCCATGAAACGTCAGTGGGCCGTCGTCACATATTAGGCATGATTTTGCAATAATTCTGCCTGTTCCTGTTTCCTGTTCTTCCTCCAAGTTTGATTCACTGGTTTTTCTAGGGCTTTGTTACATGAGTATGTGTGTGTGTGTATGGGGGAACGTGTTTCCACTGACATGTAAATTTTTGTTTAGCTTACTTTTTTTTTTTAACCTATTGTGGACATCAATGCAAGTCAATAGATCAATATCCAAATCTTTAATTTTCTGGTTTCTTTAGGCATATAACAATGTGTATAATTTAAATCAATCAGTTTATATCATATATGCTATACTTCTGTTCTCATCTTTAAATTTTTTTGTCCTTTTTTCAATACTACCTCTCAACTGTAGATTTAATAATCTCATTTTCATCCTTCTTCTCTTTTATCTATACTCCTACAATGTACAAATTGTCATTGTTTTCTTTATAAAGATGGCACAAGGCTAACATCACTTCTGTGCATTATTGAAAATATCCTGCAAAAGCCACTCAGAGTTAACTGGTGTGGTTATAACTGCTTAATATTTCATGATGTAGCGGCACAATGATTTATTCAACCATTTCTCTGTAAGGATATTTAAACCCTCTCTGTAACAATATTCACTTGCTTTTCAGTTGTTTTGTCACTAGAAACCATGTATGAACACAGACTTCATTCACTCATTTATTTATTTATATTATTTTAATCTCTACACCCAACATGCGGCTTGAACTCATGGCCCCAGGTCAAGAGTCACAGGCTCATCCGACTGAGCCAGCAAGGCTCCCCAAAGCACATGTTTGAATAAAGACAATTATGACTGGTGCTTTTATAATCATGAATAGATTCCTGAATTGAATTACTGGAATAAGTGTATAGGTATTCTTAACTTCAACTACTGTCCTATTGCTTTCCTAAAGAAGGCTCTGTAACTGCATAGATTTGTACAAACACTATGTTCGAGGAAGCTTTCTTCTTCATCCAAGTCAGCAATAGATGTTGATATTAGTAACTGGAATTAGTTACCTTAATAAGTAAATTTCCTGACAAACCAAAAAGAAAAGTCTATTTCCTCAAAACAAAGAAATCAATACTGTTCATGAAAAGCTTATTTACAAATTAATACCCAACTTTTGTAGCAACATGGACGGGACTGGAAGAGATTATGCTCAGTGAAATAAGTCAAGCAGAGAGGGTCAATTATCATATGGTTTCACTTATTTGTGGAGCATAACAAAAAGCATGGAGGACATGGGGAGTTAGAGAGGAGAAGGGAGTTGGGGGGAAATTGGAAGGGGAGGTGAACCGTGAGAGACTATGGACTCTGAAAAACAATCTGAGGGGTTTGAAGGGCCAGGGGGGGCGGAATGTTGGGGTACCAGGTGGAAAGTTTTATAGAGGGCACGGATTGCATGGAGCACTGGGTGTGGTGCAAAAATAATGAATACTGTTATGCTGAAAATAAATAAAAAATAAATTAAAAAAAGAACAACTTTAATATATCAAGTGTTTGTACTTGCTTATAATACCATAAAAGTTATGAGGGCAATGCAACCTTTTATGTATACAGCTGGGAAATAGTTATATATCCTTAGGTATTTCCTATGCAGAGTCACTCTAAAACTCTAAGCAACAAAAATTTTTAGGAATTTAGATATTTTAAACTCAACTTAAAAAAGTAGTGGAAGAGAGAGTTGCCTTGATATGGAGAGTGGGGACAGGTGGTGACTGACCATTTATGGATTCTGGACAAGTTTAAGTTGAGAGCCAGCAGCTGTGTGTTTATCTGCATCACTGTTGAGGGAACAGGGTAACTAGGTCCTCTTCCTTCCTCTTAGGTATAAATACAAGTTTCAGAAAGACATGAACTGTTCTCAGGAGGGTTCAAAAAGCAAACACAGTGGGACATCTATGCATGATTATTAAAAACCTTTCATTAGTGTCTTGCTCTTGTTTTTCTGCTCATCAAGGAACCTGAAGACTCAAGAGGAATCCTTCCCCTGGGTCGCCAAATCAAGTTAAGCTCCTATCCATCTAGCCATCTTCCTTTCATTCCCCAAACTTCAACTATTTGAGTCCTTGGATAGAAATGAGCCACTCTCACCAAAGAATCATAGATATATCTGTTCTTTGAGTGATAACTTGCAAACTACTGCCTTGACAATGATAGTGAAAAATTGGAAGAAAAAAAACCAGCTGAGTTTTATATTAAAATGAATCACATATTGTAAGGTGAGTTCTTAAAATGGTAGATTTCTCTTAGTCTTCCTGCTTTCCTTTTTGAACTTCCCCTGGGAGGTAAGATGCTTGGGCATTGTTAGATATGCCTCTACAGTGTGTTAAGTCTCTCTGTCTCCATCTGTCTTTTTCTCCTCACTACACACACACACACACACACACACACACACACACACACACACACACAGAGTGACACCATAATTGATAATCCTGTGTTAAATCTTAGTCTACTTTGCAATTTACCTGATGAAAAAGCTCATATTTTAATTAATTTGAATACAAAGATATCCTGGATATAGGATCCCAATGGTAAAATAGAAATTTCAAATACCTATTTGTATCATTATTTCAATTCTGATATCTATACAGCTACGATTATGATAATTCTGTCTCTGTTATTTATTCTCTTATTTGAAAAATATGATTTCAAAATCTTTTTGTGTGTAGTTGATACATTGTTGCACTATTTTCAGGTATATAATATACTGACTCAGCTTCTCTGTACTTTATGTTCTGCTTACCACAAGGGCAGCTACAATCTGTTGCCATACAACACTGTGACATTACCATTGGCTCTATTTCCTATGCTGTGCCTTTACTCCCATGGCTTATTCATTCCATACCTGGAAGCCTGAACCTCCCACTCTCCTTCACCCATAAAAATTACAGTTTAGATGTAGCTTAAGCCACATTGTCTAGACATGGGAAACATTTTGTCTAAGCTTTTCTGGGATCAGAGATCCTGGCTTCTCTCATATTGTGGAGCCAGTTTCATCGTCATCCCTCAAAGAATAATTAATAGGGTGCCTGGGTGGCTCAGTGGGTTAAGTCTCTGCCTTTGGCTTGAGTCATGGTCTTGGAGACCTGGGATCAAGTCCCGCATCGGGCTCTCTGCTCAGCAGGGAGCCTTCTTCCCCCTCTCTGCCTACTTGTGATCTCTCTCTCTCTCTGTCAAATAAATTAATAAATAAAATATTAAAAAGGAATAATTAACAATAATTCTGAACTCAAAGCTAATTTGAATTAAAAATCAAATTCAGCCTGCCTTTTCTTGACGTTTCTTTACATCAAACTGGCAACATCCTTTCCTCTGGTGTTGGTTCTGTTCTTCCTGTCTCAGGTAGTAGGTCTTAAATAAGAGCCATATCCTTGGTGGAGATGTCTTCTCCTATAAGGGCATTGCCTGAATTTATGAGTATGAGAGTGGAAGATGGAGAGAGGGATATTGTCTCTAACAAAGCTATATTTATCTAAATATCTAGACATTTATGACAGAAGGTTATATGTTAGAAAACTGCCAGTGGATTATGTTTGGGAGAACAGGTATAGATTATATGTTCCTAGAACCTCATAAAGGATAGCCTATTGTAAATGGAGTATGGAGCCAACAGTGTACAAGGCTTGTTATTTTCTGGATCAGACGGAAGATTGCAGGAATCATGTCACAGCGTTGAGTTTCTCAAACTCCCCTGAGGGAACTCCCTTTATAAGCTGGTGATTGTTGTAGCGAGACATCAGTCAAATACCAGTGATGAACCCTTCCTCAAAGATCTAGTTCTGAGGGGCACCTGGGTGGTTCAGTGGGTTAAAGCCTCTGCCTTCGGCTCAAGTCATGATCCCAGGGTCTTGGGATTGAGCCCTGCGTCAGGCTCTCTGCTCAGTGGGGAGCCTGCTTCCCCCATGTCCCGCCTCCCTCTCTGACTACTTGTGATCTCTGTTTGTCAAATAAATAAATAAAATCTTAAAAAAAAAAGATCTAGTTTTGAAATTGAGATGTTTCTATGACACAAAGACAATTTATTCTCCCACTCATTCCCCCACTCTGGTAGATTGGTAGATAGATAGATATTGGTAGATACAGATTGGAAGCCGGTTCTGTATCACAAGGCAATTTTGTATGATTCATTATCAATAGTTGAGCAGCTATCAAGTGCCAGACACTTTATTAAGGACTTCACATCTACTATCTTATTTAAAACTTATAATGTCTCAGCTGGTATTACTATTGCTGAGTTACCTATGAGGACCCCAGAGAATTATTCAGCTGTGCTGTAGACTTTTGAAGTGTGCAGCCCTATCAGCAATTAAATTCTTGGTTCTTAAGTTTCCACATAAACTCTGGAGAGAAAATAGAATTCCAAGAGGTCCCCCTAATTGCTGTCCTCTGATGAACACTCCTTGATAAATTGCCTCCCCTTGGGTGTGAGCGAGACCTGAGACTGTGATGGGATATCACTCGTGATGCATTTTGTTACATCACACTTTGTCACAGAAAACTGGAGATGGATTCTTCTACTGGCTTTGAAGCAGTAAGCTGCCATGGTATCAGATGGCCGGGTGGTTAGGACCTGGGGGTGGGCTCTACAGCTGAGGGCGAAGATTCCTACTAACATCTAGAAAGCCAGACACCTCAGTCCCAAGCCTCAGATGAAATTCCAGACTCAGATAACATCCTGATTTCAGCCTTGAGCATAACACCCACCACCTGACTCAAACACTGTAAGAATGGAAATTTGCATTGTTTTGTGTTGCTAAATTTGCCATCATTTATGACACATAACCAGAAGTGACACAATGGATTTCTATGGCTTTCTACTGCGTAGATCTGTGTGTGCCTCATTGGTGTGTGCATGTGTTTGTGGGTGTGCAAGAGACAGAGAGAAAAAAAGAGAGAGAAAGAGAGGATGATGATGAAGCAAGTAGAGTATAACTCTTGCATTATCTGCCAGGAATGATGAAGTTGACACACGAAAATGGGTTTTCACTTTTCAGTTAAACCCTGTGTGCTCTCTCTATTCCCATAGGGAGAGACACAAAAGGCATGGAAAATGACAAACATGAGCCTCGTCACAACGTTCTTCCTCATGGGTCTTCCCCATGCTCCAGCAATGGACATTCCCCTCTTGGGAATCTTCTTGGTGATTTATGTACTCACTGTGGTAGGGAACCTCTTCATCCTGCTGGTGATCAAGGTGGATTCCCACCTCCACACCCCCATGTACTACTTCCTGACCAACCTGTCCTTCATTGACATGTGGTTCTCCACCGTTACTGTGCCCAAAATGCTGATGACCTTGGCGTCGCCAGGAGGCAGGGCCATCTCCTTTCCTAGCTGTGTGGCCCAGCTCTACTCCTTCCACTTCCTGGGGAGCACCGAATGTTTCCTCTACACAGTCATGTCCTATGACCGCTACCTGGCCATCAGTCACCCACTCAGGTATGCCAGCATGATGAGAGGGAGGACGTGTGCCCTCCTGGCCACCAGCACGTGGCTCAGTGGCTCTCTGCACTCTGCTGTCCAGACCACACTGACATTCCGTCTGCCCTACTGTGGGCCCAGCCAGATCCAGCATTACTTCTGTGATGCCCCTCCCATCCTCAAGCTGGCCTGTGCAGACACCTCTGTCAATGAGATGGTGATCTTTGTCAACATTGGGGTCGTGGCCTTGGGCTGCTTTCTCCTGATAGTGCTGTCCTATGTGTCCATCGTCTGGTCCATCCTGAAGATCCGCACCTCAGAGGGGAGACACAGAGCCTTTCAGACCTGCGCCTCCCACTGCACTGTGGTCCTTTGTTTCTTTGTTCCCTGTGTTTTCATTTACCTGAGGCCAGGCTCCCGGGATGCTGTGGATGGGGTTGTGGCAGTTTTCTACACAGTGCTGACACCCCTTCTAAACCCTGTGGTGTACACTCTGAGGAACAAGGAAGTGAAGAAAGCTCTATGGAAGCTTATACACATAGTAACATTTTCCTGGAGCAAATAAACACTGGAAAGTAGATATCATCATTTTTCTAAAAAAATACTAATATAATTCAGTCACCAAGGTGCAACATATACATGTGTAGTTCTCAGTGTTAAGTGTTCTCCAAAACCATCCACTCAGAAATATTTGTTTCACAGGTTTGTCTGAGGAATTTTTAAAAATTGAAATTAAAATTTATTGATGATGAACTTGCCCAAGTTTTGGTCTATCAGATTTTTCTCTGTGAAGTTTTTCTGTGTCTTTTGTTCCATTTTGTTGAGCTACAGTTGACATATAACATTGTTTTGCCTTCTTAAAAATTCTGTATTCTGCTTGGAACTCAGACACCAGGGTTGTTTTAGTCATCTACGTAAGTTTGTAATATGCTTTTTAAAAAAATTTTTGCTTGAGGTTTATGTATACAACTTGGGAATTATACTCCTAAGCATAGTGTCCAAGGACAGCAGAAAATATCAGAGTCACTGATTCATGGTTGCAGTTGTGTGACTGCCTTCTCCATCACATCTGTGTTTGTGTGTGACCACCCCTCCACCTGGCACATCGTGACCATGTTCATTGCTCCCACACTGAAAGAGCTCTAAGCTCTGAGTAGCTCCTTAACTCTCCAGGTGGGTGTGTCGGGACAGGCTGTGGTGCTGACGTGATCCTCTCAGGAACTGCCAACAACCACCACCTTGCCAGGGGCCTGCAGTTTCCCAGGCTGGGTGAGGCAGATCAAGAGGAAGGGAAGGACAGTAACCATTCATCTCCAGCACATATTCTGACTTTGATTTCCTATGCTATCTGACCAGATGTCCACAGTTAGCACCAAACCATTCAACACTGGATTCTTCTACCGCAGCTGGTGGCAGCTAGTCGTCTGCCCAGGGAGTACCTGCTCCTGCCTTCTTAGGGTCTTGGAAATCCAGCTGTACCAAACTACAACCTGGTCTGGGACAGAAACACCACACTGCAGGCTGGGGCCAATGATGTTTCCTATGTGGAAGGTAGAAAAATGAAAATATCTTTAAGTAAACTGTTCATGGGATTTCAACATTTCTTTTACAAATCAGAAAAAAAGGAAATGCTATACTTGCACCCAAACAAAAGCAAATATTGTCTCAAACCAGTTTTGAAATAATTCTGTGACCTGTACCTCAATTTTCCATCTCAAAAATGACCCTCTCTCAAAATACTGTTATGAGGATTAAATGAATATATAGAAGTGGTTTGAGTGATAGTGATTCATAATAAATATTTTTTGAGATTTTAGTCATTAATTCATTCATTCAATTGAGAGAATGAAAGTCAGGATGTGAGAACATTTTCAAAATGGGTATAAATAAGGGTCTTATCCTTCTTCAAAGTTGTCATTATCAAATTATTTTGAGGGACATAAAAAACTATTTTTATGTTTTCATGTTTGGATACCCATATTATCACAGTGACCAGGGGGCATACATATTAGATCAAAGGAGACATTGGTGAAACCCTACAGACTCGCTATTACTCTATTCCTCTAGTTCACCCACAGTTAGCAGGGGCCAGGGAAAGTCATCTTAGAATTTTGAAAATTGTGGAATTTGTGCGCAAGTGTCAGGGAGTCAGATGCCCTACTGATAGCATTCAGATTATTAGATAGAAACAGAAGGCATGGGCTCTCATGGAGTGAGCTGTTAGTGGGTGAGACATGGGAGGAATTCTATTTAGTTCTCCTCCAAAGGCTGTATGCTGGCAGTATATTCATACGTGAGACAATGTGATATGAGAGTATCTGAAATCAGTAACAAAGTTTGACAACCATTCATAGGTAGAGCACATTCTAAAATCAACACAGAAGAGCAAGGTCACAATGGGCAGCCTGCTGTATGTTAATTACACATCACTGTCCCAGGCCAGTTTGCCCTGTGACCTCAGCTCTCTGATGGGTCCAAGAAAAGCCTTGATTTTCAGTGTATCCCAATTCGCTTTGTTTTAATAAGGCGAGGGACTGATTTCAACTCTTTACATGTTGGAGGTGAAACCAGAAGTTACAAATCATGACTTTTTAAGCTCAAGAACAGAACATTATTTTTAATGATACAATAGTTATTCAGATTTGCTTAGAGTTTTGATTTTTTCAACTTTCTATTCCTTCCTATATCTCAAATGCTCATTTCTGGATGAGTTTTATTACTGTGTTATATATTTTGAAGTTACTTGAAATGGTTGTCGTAGTGGTAGAAACTTTCCATTTTTTAATGTCTCTAAATGTTATTATTTCACACTCATATTTGACAGTTACTCAGCATTCAATCATACAGAAGTAAAGCTGGATCTGGCTGGGCTCATAGTAGGGCAGACAGAATGTCGGTGTGGTCTGGACAGCAGAGTGCAGAGAGCCACTGAGCCACGTGCTGGTGGCCAGGAGGGCACACGTCCTCCCACTCATCATGCTGGCATACCTAAGTGGGTGACTGATGGCCAGGTAGCGGTCATAGGACATGACTGTGTAGAGGAAACATTCAGTGCTCCCCAGGAAGTGGAAGGAGTAGAGCTGGGCCACACAGCTAGGAAAGGAGATGGCCCTGCCTCCTGGTGATGCCAAGGTCATCAGAATTTTGAGTACAGTGATGGTGGAGAACCACATGTCAATGAAGGACAGGTTGGTCAGGAAGTAGTACATGGGGGTGTGGAGGTGGGAATCCACCTTGATCACCAGCAGGATGAGGAGGTTCCCCACCACAGTGAGTACATAAATCACCAAGAAGATTCCCAAGAGGGAGATGTCCAGTGCTGATGCATGGGGACGACCCATGAGGAAGAATGTTGTCACTATGCTCATCTTGGTCATTTCTTTTCATATATGGAGCTCTGTCCTTACTGGAAAGAAAGCAAACACAACATTTACTGAGATCATATATTGTGGTAACTGCATTTTAACTGATAGAAAACACAAAATGTAATTGTCATTTTTGTGTTACATGGCATTTTCACTTTCATGGGACTTTGAGGAGGATTGGTCACTTCCTTATCACAGTACCCCAATCAGCCAAGTAGAAAAGAGGGGTAAATTGCATATTTTATTTTTGGTAAAATTAGAAAAGTTATACCAGAAGCAACAACTTTCCAGAGTTGGCATGTTCTTCCATGGGTAAGTCTTTACCCAGACTTCTCTCTCTCTCTCTCTCTTTTCCTCACTAACCACCCTCCCCACACAAAGTACACACAAGCACATGCACACACGTGTACAAACCACAGGACTATATACAGATGCAGACTATCATCATCAGAGGATTTCCACTATAAATACAGATTTCTAAAGAAAGCTTCATCCATAATGTCTGAGAAAACTGCCCTCATAAAGCTCCCTGAGAAGCAGCAGCTGTGTCAGGGTGGGACCCCAGCAAGGGCTTAGCCTCACAGATTCATCTGCTCAATGAGAAGCAATGATCATAGCCCCCTAACCAGTTGTGAAATCTGACCCAAGCCTCAAGAATAATGGTCAGAGTACTGTCCTGTTCCCCACCTCCTCTCATCCGATGTTCATTTCTATTTATAAATTTTATTATTCCTCATCCTCCCCCTGAAGTATCATCAGATCATGTCAGAATGTATTTTGAGGGGCCATGAAGCATTACATCTGCTTAATTAGTAAAGGAGTCCAAACCGCATGCTTGGGTTTTGAGTTCTAAGACAGTATATTTATATTTGCTTTAAAACAGACACCAATGTTCTTTTAAAAATAAAGGAAAAATATGTAGTCTGAAATAATGTTTATTTTTTCTAGGATTTCTATTATTCCAGGGCTCAGACAGCAGTTTCCTTCCTTCCTCCCTCCTCTCTCCTTTCTCTTTCTCTCTTTCTTTTGAGTGATCTGAAGGTCCTCGAAAATATACATTGAATGAGAAAACACATAAAGAGGGATGAAGAAATGAAGAGGAATCTGGATCAACACTTGGAACTCTCTGATAGAAAAAGAGCATTTCTTTACCAATTTCTAAGTTTCTTCTGCCATATAGAGTCATGGCAGCGACATGTCTCCATTCTGGTATATCTGATAAAAACAGGCTTTTTCTGTTGTTTCAGCTCAGAGTTGTAAATGTTATGTTTTATCAAGAAAACTCTATTTACTGTGATTTTATAGAAATTTGAGTGATTCATAAAACCATGTAAAGCTCACCCTGCAGCCATGACTAAGCAGTATAAGCCAAAGCTGAAGAAGAAAAACAAAATGATGAATTCTCATCAATGAAAAGTGCTGGGGTTTTGCCAATTTTGCTACTTACCAATTTAACAACTAAGTTTGGGTCATAAGGTAAAATTCAAAATTTAAAGAAACTCTCAGTCTTTGACAAGTAAGATGCTTGTTCTTCTTGCATACACAAAACCACAGGAAGAACAAGCGATAGAAACAAACATTTTATTTTATTTTTTAAAAAAATATTTATTTATTTAATTTATTTATTTAAAAAATTAAAAAAAAATTTTTAATTACTTTTAAGTGTACTAGAATTCATTGTTTATGCACCACACCCAGTGCTCCATGCAATACGTGCCTTCCACAATACCCACCATCAGGCTGGCCCAACATCCCACCCTCCGCCCCTTCAAAACCCTCAGATTGTTTTTCAGAGTCCATAGTCTCTCCTGGTTCATCTCCCCCTCCAATTTCCCTCAACTCCCTTCTCTCCATCTCCCCATGTCCTCCGTGTTATTTCTTATGCTCCACAAATAAGTGAAACCATATGATAATTGACTCTCTGCTTGACTTATTTCACTCAGCATAATCTCTTCCAGTCCCGTCCATGTTGCTACAAAAGTTGGGTATTCATCCTTTCTGATGGAGGCATGATACTCCTTAGTGTATATGGACCACATCTTCCTTATCCATTCATCCATTGAAGGGCATCTTGGTTCTTTCCATAGTTTGGCGACCGTGGCCATTGCTGCTATGAACATTGGGTACAGATGGCCCTTCTTTTCACTACACCTGTATCTTTGGGGTAAATATCCAGTAGTGCAATTGCAGGATCACAGGGAAGCTCTATTTTTAATTTCTTAAGGAATATTCACACTGTTCTCCAAATTGGCTGCACCAACTTGCATTCCCACCAATAGTGTGATAGGCTTCCCTTCTCCACATCCTCTCCAACACATGTTGTTTCCTGTCTTGTTAATTTTGGCCATTTTAACTGGTGTAAGGTGCTATCTCAATGTGGTTTTGATTTGAATCTCCCTGATGGCTAGTGATGATGAACATTTTTTCATGTGTCTGTTAGCCATTTGTATGTCTTCTTTGGATAGGTGTCTGTTCATGTCTTCTGCCCATTTTTTGACATGATTATCTGTTTTGTGTGTGTTGAGTTTGAGGAGTTCTTTATAGATCCTGGATATCAGCCTTTTGTCTGTACTGTCATTTGCAAATATCTTCTCACATTCCGTGGGTTGCCTCTTTGTTTTGTTGATGGTTTCCTTTGCTGTGCAGAAGCTTTTGATCTTGACGAAATCCCAAAAGTTCATTTTCGCTTTTGTTTCCTTTGCCTTTGGAGACATATCTTTTTTAATTAATTTATTTTCAGCATAACAGTATTCATTATTTTTGCACCACACCCAGTGCTCCATGCAATCCGTGCCCTCTATAATACCCACCACCTGGTACCCCGACCTCCCACCCCCCGCCCCTTCAAAACCCTCAGATTGTTTTTCAGAGGCCATAGTCTCTCATGGTGATAGGCTTCACCTCCCCTTCCAATTTCCCCCAAATCCCTTCTCCTCTCTAACTCCCCATGTCCTCCATGCTATTTGTTATGCTTGAAAGAAGTTGCTATGGCTGATATGAAGAGGTTACTGCCTATGTTCTCCTCTATGATTCTGATGGATTCCTGGCTCACGTTCAGGTCTTTTATCCATTTCCAATTTATCTTTGTGTACGGTGTAAGAGAATGGTTAAATTTCATTCTTCTACATATAGCTGTCCAATTTTCCCAGCACCACTGATTTAAGAGACTGTCTTTTTTCCACTGTATATTTTTTCCTGCTTTGTCAAAGATTATTTGACCATAGAGTTGAGGGTCCATATCTGGGCTCTCTATTCTGTTCCACTGGTCTATGTGTCTGTTTTTATGCCAGTACCATGCTGTTTATTTATTTATTTGACACACAGAGAGAGAGAGAGAGAGAGAGAGAGACACTGTGAAAGAGGGAACAGAAGCAAAGGGAGTGGGAAAGGGAGAAGCAGGCTTCCTGTTGAGCAGGGAGCTGGATACTGGGCTCGAACCCAGGACCCTGGGATTATGACCTGAGGTGAAGACAGATGCTTAACGACTGAGCCACCAAAACAAACATTTTAAATAACAGAGTTTAAAATGGATTTGACACTTCAGAAGATATTGCCTTGACCCTTGAGTCTTTCTGGATGAGGATCATGCTTCTCCATGATGATAAATACTCAGAATGTTTTCCAAATGCCTTGTTTAGCTTGGTTTTATATATGACAGGCCAACATTCCAGAAAACATTTTATTTAGCAGAAAATTAATTTGTTATTAGTAATTATTATTATTTATTAATCAATTTATTTTTAAGTAAATAATCATGACACTCTGGGTTAGAAAATGCCTTGTCTTGGGAAGATATAGTTATGTTTTGTTCTTTCCTCTGATTTCTTCCTGAAATTCAAAGGTAGAAAATAAGGGTTTTCATCCTCAAAGGGACAGTTCTCTGGTGAGGTTCATAGTATCCTTGATGAATCTTTTACTTTCTGGTGATTATGACCCGTATGAATAGGAGCTCTGGAACTTCTTTACCTCAGAGACCACTGGAGTATTCCTCCCCCAAGATAAACATCTTACTAATTAAACTTTCTCCCTCCAGGGCTTGGCAGACTGTAAGTTTTTCAAGTATGGATGCCACCTCACTTGTCTGATTCAGAGATTTTCTTTTTTCTCAGGGACTTCTGCCTTTGTACCTTCTTAGAACACATTTAGATTTTCTGTGAAAGTTGATTTTTTAAAGCTTGAATTAATATAAATAAAGGGAAAGTACACCTTCCTACTAGAACTAATGTATGTCTTAATTAGCAGGAAAAGGGCTTTGTGAAACCAAGAAAACTTGATCTAGGGGCACTGGGGTGGCTCAGTTGGTTAAGAATCTGCCTTCAACATAGGTTAAGATCTTGGGGTCCTGGGTTCAAGCCCCGCATTGGGGTCTCTGCTCAGCGGGAATCCTGCTTCTCCCTCTCCCTCAGCCACCCCCCCATTCATGTTTTATCTCTAATAAACAAATAAAATATTTAAAAAAAAAAGAAAGAAAGAAAGGAACCAGGGACACCTGGGTGGCTCAGTCGTTACACATCTGCCTTCAGCTCAGATCATGATCCGAGGGTCCTGGAATCCAGCCCAGCATCAGGCTCTCTATTCAGCAGGAAACCTACTTCTCCCTTTCCCACTCCCCCCTGCTTGTGTTCCCTTCTCACTGTGTTTCTTTCTGAAAAATAAATAAATAAAATTGTAAAAAAAAAAAAAAAAAAAGAAGAACTGCACGGAATCTATAGATCAATTTGAGAGAATTGGCCCCTTAACAATATCTGACCGTGAACACTGAGTCTCTTTCCTTTCTCTCAATAATGTTGTATCATTTCCATGTTCAGGTTTCTAGCACATCTTTTGTCAGATTTATCACTATCTTCTATTTTGATGTTATTTTAAATGGTAGTTTTAACATTTTCAATTTCTAATTATTCATTGCTAATAAATAGAAATACAGTTGATTTTGTATAATGGTTATGTTCTACAACTTGGCTAAACTCATTTATTTGTTCTTGTAGCTTTTTTAGACATTTCACCAGATTTTATATATAGATGATCATGTTGTCTACACATGTAGACAGTCTACTTCTTCTTTATAATCTGGATGACTTTTATTTCTCTTTCTTGCCTAATTGTCCTCATATTGCTCCTGATTTTAGGCAGAAAATGTTGTGTATTTTTAACATGAAGTATGAAGGTAGGTGTGAGTTTTTTGTAGTTTTTTTGGCTTTGTTTTTCTCTTTTAATATGTTGAAAATGATTCCTTGTATTCTTAATTGCTACTGTGTTTATCAGGGATACATTTGGGAATTTGTCAAATGCATTTTCTGCATCTATTGTGACGATCATTTAGTTTATTAATAAGGTAAATTATATTGCTTGAGTTTTAAATGTCAGACCAAACCTACCTTCTTGGAATCAGCCTCACTTGATCATGATGTATAGTTATTTTTCAAATATCAAGGACTTGATTTGATAAAATTTGTTAAGAATTTTTGTATTTGTGTTTATAAAGGATATTAATCAATAGCTCTATTCTTGCAATGTCTCTCACTAGTTTTTTGTATCAAGGTAATGTTGGGGTTATAGGATGTTTAGGAAAATGTCTTACTTATTCAATTTTCTGAAAGACAATTGGCATATCCTCTTCACCTATCACTGTCTAGAATGTGCCTCCCAGAAGAAGTATTCACGCCATTTGTTTTTCTTCTGTATGGGGTTACAGTCTTGTTCTGCCTATTGTCTCATAGCTGAACATCCCTGTTTTTATACTTTTTGTTCTAGTTTTATATTTATGGCATGAGAAGAGAGAAGAACCACATGGTCCTTTCAATTGATGCAGAAAAAGCATTTGACAAAATCCAGCATCCGTTCCTGATTAAAACGCTTCAAAGTATAGGGATGGAGGGAACATTCCTGAACCTCATCAAATCTATCTATGAAAGACCCACAGCAAATATCATCCTCAATGGGAAAAAGCTTGCGTCCTTCCCATTGAGATCAGGAACACGACAAGGATGCCCACTCTCACCACTCGTGTTCAACATAGTATTAGAAGTCCTAGCAACAGCAATCAGACAACAAAGAGAAATAAAAGGTATCCAAATTGGCAATGAAGAAGTCAAACTCTCTCTACTCGCAGATGACATGATTCTCTATATGGAAAACCCAAAAGACTCCACCCCCAAACTACTAGAACTCATACAGCAATTCAGCAACGTGGCAGGATACAAAGTTAATGTACAGAAATCAGTGGCTTTCTTATACACTAACAATGAAAATACAGAAAGGGAAATTAGAGAATCGATTCCATTTACTATAGCACCAAGAACCATAAGATACCTGGGAATAAACCTAACAAAAGATGTAAAGGATTTGTACTTGAGGAACTACAGAACACTCATGAAAGAAATTGAAGAAGACACAAAAAGATGGAAAACCATTCCATGCTCTTGGATCGGAAGAATAAACATTGTTAAAATGTCTATACTGCCTAGAGCAATCTATAATTTTAATGCCATTCCGATCAAAATTCCACTGGTATTCTTCAAAGAGCTGGAGCAAATAATCCAAAAATTTGTATGGAATCAGAAGAGACCCCAAATCACTAAGGAAATGTTGAAAAACAAAAATAAAGCTGGGGGGCGCCTGGGTGGCTCAGTGGTTAAGCCGCTGCCTTCGGCTCAGGTCATGATCTCAGGGTCCTGGAATCGAGCCCCACATCGGGCTCTCTGCTCAGTGGGGAGTCTGCTTCTCTCTCTCTCTCTCCCTGCCTCTCAGTCTACTTGTGATCTCTGTCAGATAAATAAATAAAATCTTTAAAAATAAATAAATAAAATAAAGCTGGGGGCATCACGTTACCAGACTTCAAGCTTTATTACAAAGCTGTGATCACCAAGACAGCATGGTACTAGCATAAAAACAGACACATAGACCAGGAGAATAAATCCAGTCCCTGTTATCATATCATAGGCCAGAATAGAAAACAGATAATTTAACTGTTTTTATTTTTAATTTATTTAAACTTTTATAAAATTTCTTTTAATTTCTAATTTAGTCATTTGCTTGTGTTGTGAAATATAACTTATCTAGATAAAAGCTCATAAGCATAAATGTACAGTTAAAGTTCATTATAAAGCAAACACTTAATGTCACCACCACACAAATTAAGAAATTAAATGTAGCTCACATTCTTGAAGCCCTCACATATCCCTTCCTTGAAGTCAGTTCTCTCCCATTCAACTATCATGACTTCTACTGTAATTCTGATTTCTTATTAATTTTGAAGTTACTACTAAACAATTGCTAAACTTTGTCTTTTTAGAATGTATATTTGTGGGATCATGTGCTACTACTTAATTTCTAGTTTCTATTATTTAAAATTGTGTTTTACATTATAACTACATCATAGTTATAAATTCATTCTTTATATTGATGTGTATTATTACATTGCAAAGCATGATCTTGGTAGACATTTGTGTGTTCAAATTTTAGCTATGGCAAAAATTCTGCCTTGAATATGCATACATTATTTTGATCCACATGTGCATGGGTTTCTACAAAGAAATTTCTTTTTTTTTTTAATTTTTTTTTTATTTTTTTTTAAAGATTTTATTTATTTATTTGTCATAGAGAGAGAAGCGAGAGCAAGCACAGGCAGACAGAGTGGAAGGCAGAGGCAGAGGGAGAAGCAGGCTCCCTGCCAAGCAAGGAGCCCGATATGGGACTCGATCCCAGGATGCTGGGATCATGACCTGAGCCGAAGGCAGCCGCTTAACCAACTGAGCCACCCAGGCGTCCCTCTACAAAGAAATTTCTGTCTTATGAGGGAAATATCTCTCACCTTATACAAAAATAATTAACTATTTTCTAAAGTGGTTCTATAAATTTATAGTCCCTTCAACAATGTGAAAGTTCTAGTAATTGATGATTTTGATATTTAAGCAAATTTTATTGCAATATAAATTTTCATTTCCCTATTTCTTCGAGAGATGGAGCAGATTTTTTTGTTATTGTCCATCGACTATTTGTATTTTTCTTTGGTGAAGACTGGACAAGCCATTTGCTTGCTTTCATATTGAATTGCTTGTTTTTAAAATATGCACACTAAAAATAAAAAAAATAATAAAATATTGAAGTTCTTTACATATTGTGATATGAGTCATTATTACTAATATGTACTATAAATAACACCTCTGATTTTCACTTTTCCTTTTGATTTTCCTTTTCATTCTTTTAATGTTGTTCTTAGTTTGAAAGCAACCAAAATTATCAATGTTTACTTTATTGTTACTAGTTTCTGTATCACGGTCAGAAAAACTTTTCTCAGTTTAATTTACAAAGCTGTATTGTTTGTTTTACAGATTAGAATTTAGAAAATCCTGGAATTGATTTTGTAGAAGGTTATGTGGCAAGAGATTAAATGTATCTTTTCCTTATTGACTGAGTTGTCCAAGCATCATTTATTGAAAAAAAAATTTCTCTATGATCTTCCATATCAGCTTTGACTTAAAGTCAATTATCCGTATATTCAGGGAAAATGTTTTTATGTTTTCTCTTCTATTCCATTTCTCTGATAGTCTAACCTAACATCAACACATTGTTTTAGCTGCTATAAGGAAAAAGAATAAATAGACATTTGTAAACATGTTTAGCCTTAAGAGTTACCAAAAATTAAAGCTAAAAATAGTTGGTTGTCAATTGCTTATGATAAAAACTGCAACTTTTAAATATGTTATTACATAATGCTGGTAAAATTGGCCCTCATAAGCACGGCTGCCAACAAAGTAAGTAATTTGCCAATAGTCTTAAAAAAACAATATTCATTAATTCTTATGGCATTTCTATTTAGGTCAGCTTATTATTTTTCTAAAGATTTTATCTATTTAACCAGAGAGAGAGAGAGCAAGTGAGTAGGGGTACGAGCAGAAGGAGAAGGAGGCAGAGAATCCCAGGCAGACTCCACACTGAGGAGCCTGACATGTGGCTCGACCCCATGACCCTGCGACCATGTTCTGAGCTGAAGCCAAGAGCCATTCACTTAATGTCCTGAGCCACCCCAGCACCCTATAGGTTAGCTTGTTTTTAATAAGGTCTCAAATATGGATAACTGTATGAGCTAAGAGGTTTATCACAGTGTACTTTATATATTATCTACCTACCTGCTTAATTTATTTTGGGAAATATAAGGAAACCTGTTAATTTAAAAATTGAAATTAAAAGGGAGACATGCAAAACTACATATGTGGTATGATTGTATGTAGTTCAAAATATACCATAACCATGTGGTTCAGTGATTGGTAAGAAAACACCATACTGTTAACATTGGTAATGGTAAGGCAGAGGAACTGTGGTATATTTTCTTGCTTTATTGGATATTTACCAAAAAACATATAAAGTTGCAATGCTACTTTTATGATGAGTATATGTCATTATGAAACAATGAGGTAAATAATGGAAGAGGGGTAGAGGAAGGAGAGAAATTTCTCTAATTATTCCCTTTGCTCATTCATGCTCTGTAAGTCTGAGTATTGGGCCACTGGGGATATGTCTCAAAAGAAACTCTCCAGCTTGAAAACATAAATCATGAATTTCAGGGTCAGACTACACAGCAGGGCTGAGTGTAGAATCTATGTGTCTTAGGTTTGAGAGCAGAGAGTGCAAAACCTTGCCTCTGTGTGTGGCATCCTACAACAAAATAGGGTTTTAGCCTTACGAACACATTCTTCTTGCCTAGAAACTAGAAAAATCCCTCTACCATGTTAAATGTGTTTTTCATTAGCTGGTATGTGTTTAAAACTTTGCCTGCTTCTCTTTAATTTTTGTTCTGCTTATACGATTCTTGTCTCTCTTTCTGTCCTGTTTCCACTCTGTATTTGTCCTGCTCATTTCCCCTCCTCAACCAACCGAAGAAGGAGAATCCTGGAACTTAAGAAAATTCTTAGATGTGGCTGAGTTCAGAGACCCATAGTAAGTCTGCCCTCAGAAAGAAATGAAGGGGTGAAGGCAGATTAAAGTGTGCTTGTGTGGCAGGAAAGTGGTTTGTAGGAGTAGGTGGTGATATTGAAGGGGATGGATTCTTTGTGAATCTATTTTGCAGAAGGTACAAAAATTGGAAATTACACCTACTCTTGACATCTTATCAATATCAATCCATTTAGAGAATTTCCTATAACAGGGGCATATTTTCATTCCTTCATTGAAGATGAAGGCATAAAAGGCAAATTTCAGTGAATGTGGTGATAATGAAACACAAAATTTATAAAAAGCTAATAATATTAAGTTTTAGAAGTTCCAGTTGGAGGAAAACATGTTGTCTGCCTTCCTTTGCAGGAGAATTAATTCCTTCATTCATTTCCCCAAGAGATGAGCCTATACATTCTGCTTGAACATCTTCTGTGATGGAAATTTAGTCCTTTTCCAAATGACTTTATGATTATGCAACATGTGGTCTTAGAAAATCTTTTTTTTTTTTTGGACTGATGTTACATTCTTTCTTGAAAATAAGTTTGGATGGAGATGAGTCATTGAGCGCGGACAGCAGGGGAGGACTGAGAAATATTTCAAAAGTGAATCTAAGGTAATTTGTGAAATTTACAATTTTTCCTGGGGCAGACCTTTGTGAATTCAGTTGTTGATCTAGAAACAGAAAGTTTCAGATTAAAGGGAGAGTTTATGCACTTCTAGTCAACAAAGAGATCTTTTAATTCTCCCGGTATTATTTACCTAATACTCTCTTGTGGATCTAATGAAAATAATATTTTTCTAACCTGAGTGTCTTTCTCTCCTTTTTCTCAAGGAAAGACTTATTTTTTTATAGAGGAATTTTAGGTTCCCAGCACAAGTGAACAGAAAACAGAGATTTCCCATATACTGCAGCCACTGGCATATGTACAGCCTGCCCCATTATCAAACATTCCCCACCAGGTAGTACTTTGTTAAATGATGAACCTGTATCAACACATTATAATTTTTCAAAGTCCATAGTTTATATAAGGGCCCACCTTCAGTGTTGTACATTCTATGGATTTGGAAAATATAGAATGACATATGTCCACCATTTTAGTATCACACAGAGTGTTTTCACTGCCCTAAAAATCCGTACCCTTCGTATTAATCCTACCCTGGCCCTCAAACCCGGGCAACCACTAGTTTCTTTACTGTCTCCAGAAGGTCATAAAGTTGTAATTACACAGTATGTAGCCTTTTCAGATTGGCTTCCTTCATTTAGTAATATGCACTTAAGTTTCCCCCGTATCTTTGCATGGCTTGATAGCTCATTTCTTTCTAGTGGTGAATAATATTCCACTTCTGGATGTACCATAGTTTATTAACTCATGCCCCTACTGAAGGGGGTCTTAGTTGTTTCCAAGTTTTGACAATTATGACTAAAGCTTCTATAAATATCCATGTGTAGGGTTTTGTGTAGATGTAAGTTTTCAACTCCTTTGAGTAAATACCAAGGAGCATGACTGCTGGATTGTATGGTAAAATTATGTTTAGTTTTGTGAAAAACCCTCGAACTGTCTTCCAAAGCAGCTGTACCATTTTACATGCCCACCAGAAATGAGTGAGAGATCCCACTGCTTCACAGTCTCACCAGTATCTGGTGTTGCCAGTGTTCTGGATTCTGGCTGATTCTATTAAGTTTGTAGCAATATTTCATTATTGTTTTAATTTGCATTTCCCTGGTGGACATATGATGTAAAACATCTTTTCATATGCTTATTTGACATCTGTACATCTTCTTTGGTAAGGTGTCTATTAAGGACTTTGGCCCAATTTTTAATTGGGTTGTTTGTTTTCTTATTTTTGAGTTTTAAGATTTCTTTGTACAATTCGGATAATGGTCCACTATCAGATATATCTTTTGTAAAATATTTTCTCCCAGTCTGTGGCTTGTCCTCTCATTCTCTTGACTGTCTTTTGCAAAGCAGAATTTTTGAAAATTATGATGAAGTTCATCTTATCAACTTTTTCCTTAATGGATGGTGTTTTTGGTGCTATATCTAAAAGGTCATTGCCATATCCAAGGTCTTCTAGATTTTCTTCTATGTTATCTTCTAGGAATCTTATATATACTTTTGTATTTCACATTTATCTCTGTGATTCATCTGTGAAGGGTGTAAAGTTTGTGTCTAGATTTATCTGTTTGCCTATGGATGCCCTGTTGTTTCAGATACATTTGTTAAGAAGACCATATTTTCTCCATTGTATTGCCTTTGCTCCTTGTTCAAAGATCAGTTGACCATGTTTATGCTTTGTCTGCTTTTTCAAATCTCACAGATCTTTTTCAAATCCATTTCTAATTATATCTCCATCACATTTGCTTTTGTCATTACCATACTATCAGCCATACTATCACAGTCTTACATGCATAAGGTTGGTTGTTCAACTAATATCGAACATTTACTACAAAGTGTCAAGCACTGAGGTAACCATTTCATGTTCATTATCTCATTCAATCCTCACAAAGACCTTATGAGGCAGACAGTATTATGACCCATTACTCTTTTGCAAGGTATGAGGCCCAGAGATATTAAATAAATTGTTTATGGCCCCAGTATTAGTGAAAGGCAGAGATAGGGTCAGGTTTATAACCAATTTTATGTACCTCTTGAGTAAGATTTTACAAGAATACTTCATTTTATTCATCTTTATATTTCTAGCAAGTTGATAAAAAAATGAATGTTTTTGAGCTTGAATCACTTGTTATGTCTTAAACTCAATATTTAAACTGCATTTTGGGCTGCAAAAGAGTCTTTTTGTCTTCCTGTCTATCTTTGCTGGGATTATAATCTTTTCAAACACTTTGAGCAGGACAAGCTTTATATAGGGGTACATGGCTCTATAGATTGATTTCAAGAATGGTCTGCTGAGCTCTTATTTTCTCTATTTCCTTATTCTTGCTAGAAATTCTACTTATTGAGATTTTTGTCCATGAGACTTTATCCTTGTTAAAATGGAGATAATGCAGGAGATAGTAACAGATCAGCAATTTATAAGCTGGTATGAATATATTTATCAGATGATTTCCTATGAACAAATATTGATCACAGAGGGAAATCAGTTATATCCAATGACAAATATGGAAGGCTAACATAAAATTGGATACAAATGAACAGAAAGAGATATTGTCCTTCTGAAAATATAATCAAGGGGTTTTTTTTAGGTTTATCTGCTGACATTAATAAAGATAATGATATTAATGTTATTGAAATTTAGATTTGTGAGTTCTATAGTAAATAGATAAAGTCTAGCTTCGAAAGATACATTTCTAGTGAGTGGATAGCTTATAAATATGAATGGTCTAGTTTTCTTCTTGAATATAAACACTTGAGAATGGAAAGAGTATTGTTGAAGGTAAAAATAAGTGGGGCCTATTTACCACCAACTGATTACAACTTGGCTGATAATTAAAATAAGACGGCTACCTGATAACAAATTTTCCTTGGAGAAATGTACCAGTTTGTGTGATGATAAATCCAACTATTATAAAATTGATAATAAGAGTGGATGCCTGCAAGAGGTTTGTCAACTATAAAGATATATTACTCTGTGATTTAATTTAACACATGAAAAAACAGGCTGGAAGTGACACATGACTTAGCTTCAGGGCCAGATTAGTGTTGGTCTCCTTTTCCTTTTTTGGACCCCTGTTGCTTGTAGCCCTTGCCTCGGAAATAATTCTACTCAGAAGGTACTTTCACAGTCATTTGTGATCTGTCACGACTATTGCTTTACTTCTCCAGGATGCCCCGCTGTGTGAACATGCGGAACTACACTTCTGTGACAGAGTTCACCCTGTTGGGAATTCCCAATACTGAAGGCTTGGAGAACATGCTTTTTGTCTTATTTTTGGCCTTCTATCTCTTCACCTTGCTGGGAAATCTGCTCATCTTCCTCACTATTCTGGCCTCCTCCACCCTGCACAGCCCCATGTATTTCTTCCTGGGAAACCTGTCTGTGTTTGACATCTTTTTCCCTTCCGTGAGTTCCCCCAAAATGATGCTCTATCTCATGGGGCAAAGCCGGACCATCTCTTACCAGGGCTGTGCCTGCCAACTCTTCTTCTACCACTTCCTGGGGGGCACTGAGTGTTTCCTGTACACCGTGATGGCCTATGACCGTTTTGTGGCTATTTGTCACCCTTTGCGATACACCATCATCATGAATCCTAGGGTGTGCACTGGCTTGACGTTGGGCACTTGGCTGGGTGGCTGTCTACATGGAAGTATCCTCACATTTCTGGTCTTCAGGTTACCCTACTGTGGCCCCAATGAGGTGGACAATTTCTTCTGTGATATCCCGGTGGTGCTGCCCCTGGCCTGTGCAGACACCTCTCTAGCTCAGATGGTGAGTTTCACTAACGTGGATGTTGTGACTCTTACATGTTTTTTCCTTATCCTTACTTCCTATGGTCACATCGTCCTTTCCATATTGAAAATCAGCACCTCTGAAGGCCGGCGCCGAGCTTTTTCAACCTGCAGCGCCCACCTGATTTCAATCTTCTTGTTCTACGGCCCGGTGATGCTCATCTATCTCAGGCCTGCGTCCAGCCCCTGGCTAGATTCTGTTATTCAGGTGTTGAATAATATTGTCACTCCTTCTTTCAACCCTTTGATTTATACCTTAAGAAACAAGGATGTGAAATTGGCTTTGAGAAAAGTATTCACTCAAATGGCCCACATTTCTGGGGCATAAGGTATAGGGGTAATTCCTCTCCGAAATTCTTTGTGAAGTTGCTTCTGATCCACTACTCTTAGAATGGGATTGTGGCCAAATAGTGAACTGGGCAAAGTTACTACCAGTTCCTTAGGAGTCCTGACAGTCACGTGGTAGGGGTCCCCTGAGCCACTGAATTAATCCCACATGGAAACTTTCCAGATTAACCCAGCCTTATCTCTTTTTAATTTGCCAAAACAATGTCCTTTTTCTGCCTCACACAGGCTGTACTTGTTGGAACTCTGGTTTGATCAATTACCACAAATCTTCAAGTTTCTAGAAGCCATGGCCTATCTTCCTTCCTTCCTTCCCTCCCTCCTCTTCCCATCCTTCCTTCTTATGCCTTACTCTATTCTGTTATGGTCTGTCTCTGGCCATTCAACAAAGCTAGGTTTCATGGTTGACATGCTATAAAATTTAAAAGCAGGATCGCACAGTTTGGTAAATTTAGGTTTAAACTTAATTTATAACTTTGGCTTTAATGATATGCTCCCATTAGACAAAAATTCCATTTGGAGCTTTATTCCTTTGGCCCTCAGAGATGTCTGGCATTGAAATTTACTCATTCTATCTCAAGTGAGAAGCTGACCATTAATCTATTCTTATAAGATAAAAGAGTGGATTCCTGTAAATTTTAGAGGAGAGGTTTTTGAGCCAGAATTCTCTATACACTATAGATATTTTTTGTTTCTTGAAAATATATCTGTAATTAATTGAAATTGAGCTATTAACAATATTTACTATTTATTTTTAAATCTTTCAACACTTAAATTTTAACATTTCATCAAATGAATTTCAGGCCAATTACCTATCTATTCAGTCATCCATTCAAACATCAAGAAAAGTAAGCTACCATTGAAAAATCTTACCATGTGTATGATGGTGTTCTAAGCGCTTTCCATGTATTGACTAAGTTAACTCACAAAATCTTAAGAGGTAAATACTGTGATATCCTTCTTTTAAAGATGAAGAAACCTATCTTCATCAGATAAGTATTGACACAAAGAAGTGAAGTCAGAGAAGTATTGTCACAAAGGAGTCTGAATCTGGAACTAAACCTTCACTGCCTTATAAGAAGCAGTGAAAAATCATAAATTCTGTATAATCAAGCTAACCCTTATATCTTGCTTTTTATATATCATTTACAGTTCCAATATTTTGCACATTAACATGTAATATTTTGCACATATTAACTAATGTAATCTGAGCAGCATCTCTATTAGGTGGATACATTTACTCTCCTCAATTATATGTGAGAAAATGGAGGCACAAGGACATTAAGTAACTGCAGGAGAGACAAATAGTGAGACATTGGACATAATGAGGAACGCGCTCTGGGTGATATAAGTAGAAATAAACAATTATGGAAAAATAAGAACCTCAACTCCTTTCCACCCCATTGTAATATCCATTCAGTTGGTCATGGCCTGGTTAACTTAAAACTGTGTATCTGACTAGTGTCAGATGGGATCAGAACAGAGCATCCACTAAATTACTTATGCAAAGTGTAAAAGGGAAGAAGTATTTGTGGGAGCGACATCTACCTGTCTATGATGTAAATCAAGTATTTATATAAAACTAGCTGATTTACTCTAACAGTTGCTAATATCTCTACTTTATTAGTCAAGGGCCACCTTATTTACTTTATTTGAATGTTCCTGAATCCATGGCACTATCTGTGTATTGTATCCATTTGTATTATAGTACAACAAATTACTCAGATACTAAGCAGTTTGAAACAAAATCATTTATGGTCTCATACAGTTCCTGAGGGTCACGGATCCTGGAGTAACTTAGTGTGTGGTCTTGACTTGGGATCTCTCATGAGGTTGTAGGCACACTGTTGGGTAGGGCTGCACTCATCTGAAGGCACAACTGAGGCTGAAAGACATGCTTCCAAGATGGCTCGTTACATGGCTGTTGGGAGAAGGCCACTGTCTCTCACTCAGTACCTGGGCGTCTTCTATATATAGTCATCTACATGTCTCCGCAACATGGCAACTGGCTTCTACCAAAGTGGCTGATCCAAGAGAGGGTCTGAACAGGAAGCTGCAGAGCTTTTTATGAAAAACTTTCCCAAATAATGTACAAGATTCCTGCTTTTATTTTCTTCCTGTTAGAAGTGAGTCAATACATTTAGCCCACCTCCCATGGGAAATTAGGCTCTACTTTTTGAAGCAAATGTCAAAAAAAAGTGCTCCCTCACAGTTATATGTCTAACTTACATAAAATTTTTTTTCTAATTGTAATTCTTCATTTGGGATTATTTCATTTGCTAAAGACATACCCTGCCATACATATTTCTTTATGTGGTTTTCTTGATTTAGAATGTCCATTATAATTCTTTCTGCCTTTGTGAGAACCACATAAATGTTGGGTTCTTGTTCATCCTCAAACATTTCTGTGATACTTTCTCCAAACCTCCCATTCTACAATGATCCATTTCTTCTACCAGCAGATAGTTCTTATTGCTTTAATTGTTCACTTATCAGTAAGAAATACAAATTATAAGAGTTCTTAGATCATCATCATTTTGGTAGTTACATGATTCATAAGTTACTATTTAATATTTCAATCAGTGACTAGTCCAGAATACAATTAAGTCAGAAGGATGGCCATCAGGGTAACATCAAATATTTATTGGCAGTTTACTATTTATATATTGATATAGTGCTATCCAAAGAGGATGGAGTAGTATGCTAGATAGATACAATCTCTGTCCTTACAGAGGACAAAACATATTGGGCAAGACAGACTTGGAACAAACAATACATGATTGGAATAAAGGCTTTGAATAAAAAAAAAGAAGAGACTGTGAAGACTCAAGTCTAGGTGAAAGTACAAGGACCAAGGAAGAAAGAAAGATAGAAAATTCAGCAAAAAAGGAAACCTATAGCATTTGCCTAGAGACTAGGGATATTAACTATATTGCTATATATTATTTAGTTTCTGTTTCTGTAATGCCACATTTGATGAACTTGAACACTATCAGTCCTCCCAGCTGGCACTGTGAAATAAACTGAAATGGTGCCCTTCCAATGAAAGGAATGGCCCTTTAGAAAATGAAATCTGATGAATATTGTTCAAAATATTTTAAAAATGCCTTATACACCAAGTTGAGTAGTTACTTGGTGTTCCTGTTTTTCAGGAAAAAGAAGGATTTCCATTTGACAGGGAACCTCACTGAAATAAACATTATTTTAAAAAGGAAAAGAAACAATTTTAATGAATGGCCTACTTCCTCAAATAGTCTACAATTTTTCTGAGATAAAAATTTGTACCTAATATCTCTCCATCTCTCTATTTCACCTCACATAGTTCTCTTGCAGAGTATGTCCTTTCTGCGATCTGTTCTAAACCTGAGAAATTCTATCCGTATTCAAACCCATGAAAGAGCTAGCAACTACTGTCTCTGAATCAGAGTCTAGAAAACCATTTTCCCTTACCTTTAGGAAAATTCAGCTCACTTAAACCTATGGAAGGAATAGGTGTCTCTGAATGGCTGGACTAGAGACTCCTTTCATTTTTTGACACCTCAGTCATAGTCTTTTTTTTTTTAAATTTATTTATTTTCAGCATAACAGTATTCATTGTTTTTTGCACCACACCCAGTGCTCCATGCAATCCGTGCCCTCTCTAATACTCACCACCTGATTCCCCCAACCTCCCACCCCCACGCCCTTTCAAAACCCTCAGATTGTGTTACAGAGTCCATAGTCTCTCACAGTTCACTTCCCCTTCCAGTTTCCCCCAACACCCTTCTCTTCTCAAACTCCCCTTGTCCTCCATGCTATTTGTTATGCTCCACAAATAAGTGAAACCATATGATAGTTGACTCTCTCTGCTTGACTTATTTCACTCAGCATAATCTCTTCCAGTCCTGTCCATGTTGCTACAAAAGTTGGGTATTCATCCTTTCTGATGGAGGCATGATACTCCTTAGTGTATATGGACCTCATCTTCTTTATCCATTCGTCTGTTGAAGGGCATCTTGGTTCTTTCCACAGTGTGGCGACCGTGGCCATTGCTGCTATAAACCTTGGGGTACAGATGGCCCTTCTTTTCACTACATCTGTATCTTTGGGGTAAATACCCAGTAGTGCAATTGCAGGGTCATAGGGAAACTCTATTTTTAATTTCTTGAGGAATCTCCACACTGTTCTCCAAAGTGGCTGCACCAACTTGCATTCCCACCAACAGTGTAAGAGGGTTCCCCTTTCTCCACATCCCCTCCAACACATGTTGTTTCCTGCCTTGCTAATTTTGGCCATTCTAACTGGTGTAAGGTGTATCTTAATGTGGCTTTAATTTGAATCTCCCTGATGGCTAGTGATGATGAACATTTTTTTCATGTGTCTGATAGACATTTAGTCTTTTATATGCACTCGGTATAGTCACACAGTGTGAGATGTGTTAAGTCAGTTCACTGTCACCCAAAAGTTTTCACAAATTCATCTTATACTCTCATTGATCCCCCATCCCCTGCGCTGCCTACAGTTTGATCCATTTCTTTTGCAATTGCCAACCTGGGGTGTAATCTACTTATTGATGGGGGGGGCAACACTCTTGATTTCCCTCCCAAGTCCAGAAACAATTGAGATGAAGACAAAGGTTTTTGAATACATAAAAATAGCAACTTGATTGCTGATAATTAAGTTATACAGTTACTAAATTAAGAAATATGGCTTAGGGTACCTAGGTGGCTGAGTTGGTTAAGCATCTCCCTTTGGTCATGAACCTGGGTTCCTGGGATCGAGCCCCACGTCTGGCTCCCATTTGGTGGGAGTCTTCTTGATTCTTTCCCTCTCCCCCTCTTCCTTTCCAAGCTCATGCTCTCTCTCTCTCAAATAAATAAATAAACCTTAAAAAAATATGGCTCAGATCTGTGGCCAAATATGTTTCTTAACTTTTTTTCCCAGTGAAAGCATTTGGTTCCCCCTTTGTTCTGTCTCTGGAATCTTTCTCAAAGAATTTAGTTTATGTTTTCCTTTTGCTTACATATTGACTTGGGTAAGGCATCCTACCCTAGGTGTTAGTGGGATTATCAGTTTCTATGGCATGTGGTACTTCAACTTCCAAAAAGCTGTTGTGGCTTCAAGCTCTTTTGAAAGAACTTATGTCTGAAATATATTAGACAGTCCTTATATGTGACCTCTTTGTACAAAGTTCTGCCCAAGACTGACCCAAACAATCAGGAAAAGAACTCTCTTTGAAAGAGTAAGCTGTAAGAATAAACATTTGAGTGGTGACATTGGATGTCTACCAAAATTATTCTACCATTTAGACTTTATGAGTCTTATCACTAATATCAGAGAGAAGATACTGTGAGAATTTGAACAAAACCCCCCAAAACAATTTATAGTCTTTGAGGATAGTTGAAAAGGGAATGGATACACAAAAGATTTGTATGGGAATTTTCATAGAGATATTATTCATAATCAAAGCTGGGAACATTAACAACACAGGAAACAATAGGTGTTGGTGAGGATGTTGAAAAAGGTGAGATTTGGTAAGAATGATAACTGTTGCAGCCACTCTGGAAAACAGTATGGAGGTTCCTCAAAAAGTTAAAAATAGCACAATCCTATGATCCAGCAATTGCAATACTGGGCATTTACCCAAACAATACAAAAATACTAAATCAAAGGGATACATGTACCCTGATGTTCAGAGCAGCCTTATCAACAAGAGCCAAGTTATGGAAAGAGCCCAGATGTCCAGTGACTGATAAATTGATGAAGAAGGTGTGGTCTATATATAAGACGTGGATGGAGCTAGAGAGTATTTTATTAAGCAAAATAAGTCAGTCAAAGATAAATATGATATGATTTTACTCATATGTGGAATTTAACAACACAATCATAGGGGAAGAAAAGAGAGAGGCAAAACAAGAAACAGACTCGTAACTTTAGAGAACAAACTGATGGTTACCAGAGGGGAGGTGGGCCAGGGCTGGGTTAAATAGGTGATGGGGATTTAGGAGTGCACCTGTTGTAAACACCAGGTGTTATATGGAAGTGTTGAATCATATTGTACACCTGCAAATGATATTATGTTGTATGTTAACTAACTGGAATTTAAATTTAAAAAAATCTGAGAAAACTCTAAATGCCCATCATCTAGTGAAATGATAAATGAAATGTGGTATCTTCATATACTGGAATATTAGTTGGCAATAAAAAGGACAAATTATTTTTACATATTACATCCTAGATGAAGCTTGACAACATTAGGCTAATGAAAACGGCCAACTTCAAAAGGCTACCTATTATTTCATTTCATTTATATGAAAGTTCTAAAAAAGGCAGATGTGTAGAGACAAAAAGCAAATTAGTGGTTGGTTTCCTGGGGAGGGGAATAGAAGTGGGAATCAATTGTATGTTGGCCCAGAGAAATTTTGGGGGTGATGGAAGTATTCTTAATTTTGACAATGTCTGTACAACTGTATAAATTTAATAAAAATATTTAAACTGTACACTTACAATTATTGAATTCTATAATAGGTAAACTGTATCTTGATAAAACTGGAAAATAAGAAGTAGATGTTGAACAAGTGGATAGTATATCTCTTGTGTCTGGGGGGAGGAAAGAACATCTGACAGGGACATTTTGACCTGCTTGACAGGTATGCTGATATGGTAAAAAAAAAAGTGCATCAAATTACTGTAGCAGAACATTTGGTTATAATCATCCTGTTCCCTCTGATTTAACTCCACACTTAGTAAAACCTTCCTGAAAGAGCATTTTGCTTTGAATGTAGATTATTATTACTTTGGAAACAAATAGACTGACCCACTAACACCAGTAAATATGGTGTTTTATTTCTCCTTACAAATTTATATACTGATATTCATATGTAATATGTAAATCACATATTCATAAACTCATGTAAAAACCATATGTATGGTGGTCTTTTGAAATTGACTGACTGGGTGACAAATGAATATCTGCAACAGATACTTGTTGAATGAATTAATGATACAGGAAGTATAGAAAAAACATTTAATACAAAGATACAATCTTGGGCTATTTCATTAATTGTTACTTTAATGACTCTTAAGATTTTGTCACAAACAATTCTAGGAAATCAAAATGAGATGGTATATACAGAGGCTTATTATAGCTTTATCTTTTCTTAACATGTGTATATTTAGGGGCACCTGGGTGGATGAGTCAGTTGTGTCTGACTTGTGATATCTGCTCCAGTCTTGATCACAGGTTCATGAGTTCATGCCTAGCTTTGGGCTCCATGCTGGGTGTAGAGCCTACTACATTTAAAAAAAAAAAAAAAAGGAGGAAATGAAATCTTGCCATTTGCAATGATGTGGCTGGACTAGAGGGTACTATGCTAAGTGAAGTAGGTCAATCAAAGAAAGACAATTATCATATGATCTCACTGATATGTAGAATTTAAGAAACGAAACAGGATCATAAGGGAAGAGAGGAAAAAAATGAAACAAGATGAAACCAGAGAGGGAAACAAACCATAAGAGACTCTTAATTATAGGAAACATACCGAGGGTTGTTGGAGGGGAGGAGGAAGGAGGAATGGCACACCTGGGTGATGGACATTGGGGAGGGTATGTGTTGTAATGATCGCTGAGTATATATAAGACTGATGAATCACAGACCTGTACTCCTGAAACAAATAATACATTATATGTTAAGTAACTGAATTAAATAAAAATTTTAAAAAAGAAGGAACCTAATGTGTATTTGTTTTAAAGAGTTATAGCGATGATAATTATGAGATGTATAACCCCCTTAAAGAATTAATTCTTGGAGTTACTTAAATATTATATATTTGTTATATATAATAAAAACAAATAAAATCAATAGCAATAGATTTTAAAAAGAAAAAAAATAATGGAGGGCGCTTGGATGACTCAGTCATTTGTGTCTGCCTTTGTCTCAGGTCATGATCCCAGCATCCTGGGATCCAGCCCTGTGTAGGCTCCCTGCTCAGTGGGACACCTGCTTCTCCCTTTCCCTGTTCCCCTTTCATGCTTTCTGTCTGTCTCAAACAAAGAAAATCTTAAAAAATAAATAAAAGGAAAAATTAATGGAAATTAAGGTTCTAAAGTGTTCTACACTAAGCAAGTCTGGTAAGCATATAAATCTTAGAGATCTTGAGGGAGTAATAATGAGGCATTATAAAACTAAATATAGAAACAACAGTTGTAGGTGTGCTTGTTTTAACGCTAAGTGGGTTGGTGCCTCTTTTCTTTGAGTGGTTCCTTTGCTAACCCATAGCCTCTTCTTCAAACCCATGTCTTCTAAGCCCAGGGTCACTGGGCAACACAATCTCTGACCCCAGTGGAGGGTTCTCTGAGAGAGGAAAAACATGCCCAAGAGTTACTGCTAATCAGAGATTTAAAAACAGAATACAACTAAATACCGCTACTTAATTGGATTTTTATCTAAGAACTTAATGAGGTAGAAGCAATGGGGAGAAAGAAGGAGGGAGGGAGGAAAGGAATCCCTACTTTAATGGCTCCCTCTGCTCTACAGATCTTCTAGTCAGGACTCCCCAGGGAAGAGGGTCCCAAAGGAATATCGAAGACATTTACTCTCTCTAGAGGGTATGAATACTGTTCCTTCACTCAGGGAACAGAGAACTACTGGGTCTAGATTTTTCAGACCTGAGTGGATGAGTCTGAGAAAGCGGAGTGTTTGGCTTTCTTGGTCCCAGAACCTGGTTCTTGAGTTCCACAGCATCTAAAAGCAACGGAAACAGAGGGTGGATGTGGAGCCTGGCTTTCAACCCAAGTTGGCCATTTCCCTTCAGTCTGATCTGTAAATGCTTTCTGTCTAGAGTGCTTTCTTTTTCTAATCTGCTGGGTTGTACACACCAGAGGAAGGTGGGAATGTGGGAACTGGCTCTATTTGAACTGGGCTAATACTGCCTTAGTTGACTCCATGGTACTTTCTTAAGATAGTCTCTGATTAATGAAGCTCAACCTTAAAACCTTAATGGTGATTGCATCTGTTCTGTCATATTGCAGATATAACTGCTACTCTGAGATTAAATTTCGTATTGAAAGAAGATGGTTGTTGTGAATATTGGTAACCGTCTATTGCATTTCCTTACATTAACCATTATCTTTCCCATCCAGTTTTACTGTGTTTTCACTACACAATTCTGTTTTCAGTTGTCTGGCTGATGATGGAGAAGGCAGTTTTGCAAGTCATTTGCAGCAATAGGTCATGTCAGAACTTCTGCAAGTCCAACGAACAGATAGAATGTGTGGAAATAAAGACTCATTAAACCAAACTATTAGGATCTGGAATGATTTTTTTAACAAGAATGGGTAGGATCAGATTAGGGACTTCATATACATTAAAGTATTAGTCCTCACAAGAATTGTAAGATATATGCTATGTATACAGATACAGAGATTCAGAGATTTCTTTTCAGTTATCCAAAGTCACAGAGCAAGGTGTAGATTAAACTCAGATATAGGCACTGTAAGCTATATTCACAGACCTCTATTCTATTCTGCCTCTAGTGTTATCTCTATTTTTCTTCCGAAGAAACAGGAAAAATAAACAAAAGACTTAACTCATGTCACACATTGATTAGTGACAGACTTGGATTGACTCCCTTTTATAGCAACAGAAGTCTTTCAGTTTCCAGTGGGTTCTCTGAAGATATTAGTTTTGGGGGAAGAGTTCATCTCAGCAAGGCCATTCTTTGCTCTTTCAGGACTGACCAGGCATGGAGATGAGGAATCACACTCCTGTAACCATGTTCCTCCTGATGGGAATCCCTTACACAAAAGGGCTGGAAAATGTGCTCTTTGTCTTCTTTCTGGCCTTCTCCCGGCTCACTCTTCTGGGGAACCTGCTCATTCTTCTGGCCATCCTCACTTCCTCCACCCTGCACAGCCCCATGTATTTCTTCCTGGGAAAACTGTCTGTGTTTGACATCTTTTTCCCTTCCGTGAGTTCCCCCAAATGATGCTCTCCCTCATGGGGCAAAGCTGGACCATCTCTTACCAGGGCTGTGCCTGCCAACTCTTCTTCTACCACTTCCTGGGCTGCACTGAGTGTTTCCTGTACACTGTGATGGCCTACAACCATTTTGCAGCCATCTGCCACCCCCTGAGATACACAGTCATCATGAACCCCCGAGTCTGTGCCGTCATGACACTAAGCACCTGGATGGGGAGCTGTCTGCATGCATCTGTCCTCACGTTCCTCATCTTTAAGTTGCCCTACTGTGGCCCCAATGAGGTGCACAGTTACTTCTGTGATATCCCAGTGGTGCTGCTCCTGGCCTGTGCAGACACCTCTCTAGCTCAGACAGTGAGCTTCACCAATGTAGGTATTGTGGCACTCTTGTGTTTTCTTCTTATCCTCGCTTCTTATACTCACATTGTTCTCTCCATATTGAAAATCAGCTCCTCAGCAGGCCGGCGCAGAGCCTTCTCCACCTGCAGTGCCCACCTGACTTCCATCCTGCTCTTCTATGGACCCGTGGTCCTCATTTATCTCCGGCCTGCCTTCAGCCCCTGGCTGGATTCTGTGGTTCAGGTGTTGAATAATATTGTTACCCCTTCCCTGAATCTTTTAATATATACCTTGAGAAACAAGGATGTGAAGTTGGCTCTGAGAAAAGCACTAATCCAAGGAGTACCTACTTGTCGGGCATAACCTTTCAGGTCATGCTCTGTCCCTACAACTTGGTCTTACATTTATCGGGGCAACTTGTCCCTTAGAGTTGGAGTGATTGCCAAGTGAAGTTTGGGATAAGTAGGTGAGGTTGAAAAGATTCTGGTATGATTTATGTGTATATATATGTTTATATAATTGTTTACTCAACAAAATCTTTTTTTGGTCTCTCTTTTTTAAAATTTTTTTATTTTTTTAATAAATATATGATGTATTATTAGCCCCAGGGGTACATGTCTGTGAATCATCAGTCTTACATACTTCACAGCATCACCATAGCACATACCCTCCCCAGTGTCCATAACCCAACCACCCTCTCCCTACCCTTTTATCCCCGGCAACCCTCAGTTTGTTTTGTATGATTAAGAGTCTCTTATGGTTTGTCTCCCTCCCGATCCCATCTTGTTTCATTTATTATTTTCCTACCCTCCAAACTCCCCACATTGCATTTCCACTTCCTCATATCAGGGAGATCATATGATAATTGTCTTTCTCTGATTGACTTATTTTGCTAAGCATAATACTCTCTAGTTCCATCCACGTCATTGCAAATGGCAAGATTTCATTTCTTTTGATGGCTGCATAGTATTCCATTGTATATATATATACACCACATCTTCTTTATCCATTCATCTGTTGATGGACATCTAGGTTCTTTCCATAGCTTGGCTATTTATTCAACAAAATCTTTTATAAGGCTTACTAGGTGCCAAGCACTATTCTCTGCACTTTACAAATACTAACATATGTAATTACCATAATTATCACATGGAGTAGATAATTGATTATGATAAATGATCCCAATTTACTGAAGAGGATTTTAAGGTATTGAGAGGTAAGATACATCCAGTGTCACAAAATTAGAAAGATGTTGAGCTAAGATATGAAAGGAATGGTCCTTACCTGGTGCTGATGTTGCCTCTGTATTGTAAGGATTATAGCATAAATATGTATTTCTTCCAGGAACTTCTTTTCAATTAGTTTTCAGTGTATAGGTCTTTCAATTCTTTGGCTAAATCAATCCTGAGGTATTTTATTCTTTTAGATGCTGTTATAAGTGGGGTTGTTTATTCAATATCCATTTGGGATATTTTCATTGCCAGTATATGGAAATACAGTTGATTTTTTATATTGATCTATCTTGCAATCTCCCTGAACTCTTTCATTAGTTATAATAGATTTTTAGTGGATTTTGTTGTATTTTCTATATACACAATCATGTCATGGGCAAATAGAGACACTTTTACTTTTTCCTTTCTCATACAGATGTGTTTTAGTACTTTTTCTTGCCCAATTTCCCTGGCTAGCAATTCTAGTACAATGTTGAATGGAAGGGCTAATAGTAAGCATCCTTGTCTTGTTCTTCACATGGAAGGAAGGTATCTAGTCTTTTACCATAAAGTATGCTGTTGACTGTGGGTTTTTCATGCATGTTCGTTATCCCATTGGGGAAGTTTCTTTCTATTCTTAGTTTGTTGAGTGTTTTTTATTATGGAAGTGTTTTGCTATTGTCAAATGATTTTTCTGCAGCTATTGACATGATCTAGTGATTTCTGTTTTTTTTTTTTTTGCTTTCTTGTTTATTTTATAACATTTTACTAGAAAGATAAATGACAACAGATTTAAAAGAACGAAGCTTTTGGCAGACTATAGGACATTCACCTAAGAATACATTACTTTGGAACTTTTGTTACTTTCTTAATATATTTTTTTTATCATGTTCTATTAGCCAGCATAGAATACATCATTAGTTTTTGATACAGTGTTCAATGATTCATTAGTTGTACATAACACCCAGTGCTCCTCACCACATGTGCCCTCCTTAATACCCATCCCCCAATAACCCCATCCCCCATTCCCCTCCCTTCTGTAACCCTCAGTCTGGTTTCTGGAATCCAGAGTCTCCCCCATTTGTCTCCCTCTCTAATTTCTTCCCATTCAGTTTTCCATCCCTTCCCCTGTGGTCCTCCACACTATTCTCACTTGCTTTTTAATATGGAGCATTATATAAATTGATTTTCAGATATGACTGCAAAGTTGCATACCTGGGATAAATCCTCATTTGATCACAGTGTATAATTCTTTTGACACATTGATGGATTTGGCTTGTGAGTATTTTCTTGGGAATTTTTACATCCACATTTATAAGAAATGTTGACTTGTAGTTTTGTTTTTTTGTGATATCTTTGGGTTTGGTATCAGGGTCATCTAGGCTTCATGGAATGAGTTAAGAAGTGTTCTTCCCTCTTCTATTTTTTGGAAGCATTTGTGAAGAATTTTATTTTTTCTGGTATATGGGTCACTTTTCCTGTTTCTTTGTCATAATTTTGTTGTTGTTGACAACTGGACATTTTAGCTAATGTATTTTATTGTCTATGCTGGGTCCAGAGCACGTTATTGGTATTTGTTTATTCAGGGAGCGGCTGGGTAATTTTGGTGAAGTCTATTCCTCTGCCTGCAGTGTGAAACCTCTGCTGTTGTTCCTCAGGGTAGGGTATGGCCTTGTAGGGGCCCAAAGTTGTCTTCACACTACATTGGCGTTGGCAGGGCTCATTCTCATGGTGTCTTTCCCTGGCCACACCCAGCTGTAGAGCTCCACTAATTTCTGACTGATTGCTTTATTGTATTTCAACAAGGTCTGGGCACCTAAATTTCTTTAAAAATGAATCCAATCTTATTTCAGTTCCTCGAAGGTGTAGCTCCTTGAGGTGCGGGTTTGAGATTTGTCCTGACCCCAGGCAGGTGTCTTTTGCTTGTCTTTCCCCTGTTTGATTCTCTCCCCACACAGAATGTCTGAACCAGAGCTCCATTGCTGGGAGTGGAGACAGTGGTGTGCTTCTCTCTTAGGCCTCTACTTCAAGAGCTTCGAACTCAGTGGAAACGGGAGATGAGCAGTAGCCTCACATCATCTCAGCTTGTACCTCTTGGTGTGGAACCATCGTCTTACCACCCACAGCAAAGTCAGTCAGGGCCCCAGTATTCTCAAGATAGAGCCTCTGTTTTCATCAGCGGGAGCGGGGCAGAAGAAGGGAGCTGTCATATTTGTCCACACTCACCTGAAACTTTGCCTCAGCAACACGTAGTTGGTGACAGGATGAGAAATGCTGACATCCTGCCCCTCCCAGGAAGATAATCTTTTACTGGGAGCTGGGGAGAAAGAACCCGTTCTTGGCTGCACCAGTCTGGAGTAGACTTTCTGTCACACTGGACTGGATAGGATGGTGGAGAGCAGATCTCTGTTCCAATACTGCAGATATTCTCTGTTTTTACCAACTTATAGTACAGTTTCTTAAATTATTATCATTATTTTTGCCATATACCCTTAGGACTACTTTCAGAGACTTTGTATATTTTATTATAATTTTTATCAGTTTTGCTGGGCAGAGATCCACTGTCCTGCTAGAAACCCCTCCTCACAATAAAATCTTAATAAGCATATTTTTAAAGGCTGCATGATATTCCATTTTATCAATATAATCATAATAATTCATGTATAACCAACCTTAAAATATGATTTATTTTTCCTCATTAGCCAATACCCTACGTGAATACTTTTGTGCTTACAGTTTTTCCCACATTTCATAGTGTTTTTAGTTGTGGTATTACTGGGTCAAAGAATATAAGCTGTTTTGTTTGTTTTATGCACCCTGCCAAAATACTTTACGGAGATGTCTTATAACCATCCCCCAAAATATATATTCCTTTCAGTATACTGTCACAAAATTTGTTAAGTTAGTAATTCATTGTTGGAATGTTCATTGTTATTTCAAATGGGGCAGTATAATTTTATATATTTATTTGAAAAACTTTTTAATATAGGTTTGGGGAATTCTCTTACTATTTTGTGTTTTTCAGAAATTGAGAATATTAACGTTTCATATGTTCACTCATTTTGTTATTTTTTATTTTTTTAAAAGATTTTATTTATTTATTTGACAGAGAGAGATCACAAGTAGGCAGAGAGGCAGGCAGAGAGAGAGAGAGAGAGAGAGGAGGAAGCAGGCTCTCCATGAGCAGAGAGCCTGATGTGGGACTCCATCCCAGAACCCTGAGATCATGACCTGAGCCGAAGGCCGAGGCTTAACCCACTGAGCCACCCAGGTGCCCCTCATTTTGTTATTTATCTTTTGTTTTCATTTGCAGTATTTTATGTACAGAATTCTCTGTTTTATATGTAATGAAATTTTTCAATATTTTTTCTTTGTTTTTTATTCTTTTTCCTTATTTGCATAAACCTAGAAGTTTTTGGTACTCCTTTTAAATAAATGTTTAATAATGAATTCTAGGTGTTCTTTTTAGACAATAAATTCATTAATGTGCTTGGAATTTGCTTGATTAAAATTTGAAAATTTAATTTCTGTTTATCTTCCTGAGAGCTAACCTGTTGTCGTATTATTTATTATTTGGATGCATTCCCAATATTAATCTATCTGTGAGCTCTTTGGATAAACTAAATAGTCATTGATACTGGCTTTTCAGTATTTGCTTAGGTTTCATTTGTTTGAACTTTATTCAGAGATTCACATCTATTTTAACTATGGATTTGGTGGCATGTTTTTAAAATTAATTTTTAGTCTCATCTGTTACCTTTATAAAATAAATCAGGTAAACGTACTGATTAAATTTTGTGTGCTATAGAAAAGAGAACACAGGAGGATTATCTTTTTCTTAAAATAGTCTATAACATCATCTGGCTGTAATGTGATTTTTATAAGTAATTCTTAGAAAATGTTTTTCTTTTTCTTCATAACCATTAATCTATTCAGATTTTCTATTTTTCTCTTGAGTTGTTCTTGTGATGAATACTTTCCTAGTGAAAATTTCATTTTATCAATTCAGTGACTTTCAGACTAGCTACTTTAAATCACCCTGAGTCTGTGAGATTAGAGATTATAATTTAAAAATACAGTTCCTGTGTGCCATCCTCCAGAGATTCTGATTCATAAAGTCTGAAGAGAGGACCAGAAATCCCCATCTGTAAAAGCACACTCAGGGGATTAATTTGGGCTTTCAACTTTATCAGAATAACTACATTAACTTTTTTCCTTGTATCTGTTATTATAATCTCATCCTCACTATAATTTTTGTTTGCACTTTCTTGCTGTCTACATAATTAGATTTGCCAAAAGTTTGTCTTTTATTCAGTTATGTGCTGAATGAAAACTTTTATATTCATTTATTTAGTTGTCTGGACATTTGATTTTGAGGTGAAGGATGTTGGGTTGTCTCTTTGTGAATCATCCATTCCAGTATCATTAATATATCTTTTTTTTTAAGTTGGGTCTTTTCTCTTGCTTTGTATAAAATTGTACATATGTGTATGATGTTTTACCCACAAGATTAATTATAAAGAGCTGTAGGGTTTTTATAAACTTTGTTTTTTGAAAATTATTATTTTATACATTAGTTGTTAGAAAATATGAATGATATGTTTTCCATTTTGGAATTGATTAAAGATATTTTTATATTCTCACAAGTAATCAAGTTGTACCTCTGTCTACATATACCAGCATCAAAAATAGGCTTGTTATGTACCAAAATTTTTAACATCAATTTAACTATCAGATTTTTTTTCAAACTTCACTTGTTTCTTGTTTTAATATTTCCTGAAACTATACTATTTAATGGCTTTAGTATACAAAATTATAACAATATGCAACCTGGGGCATAGAAATTATTAATACTCCTACTGTAATTGAGGAGGGGGAAAAAGCCTTCAAATTTTACCATTGGATTTCTAACTGGGAATTTTTCTTACTTTCTTTTTATCTTGACTAAGTTTCTCTTGATCTAAACTTGGTATCTCTCTGACTCCCATTTTCCTCTTACTAGAGACCCTGTCTTTCTCACTTTTATCACTCAGAGTACATCAGTTATAGATTTTTCTCCTTATTTGGCCTGCATGTCCAAAGAACTCCCTCCTTTCTCCCTCTAACTGTAGCTCTCCAGCTATGTTGCATATTAGAAATTGCTATCTGCACAGGGCTGTAGAAAGAAATGTTGATGGAGAAGAAAGTGTACAGGAAGTTCGCTTAGAGTCAGAAGACGATGCAGCCTGGGTGGCTCAGTGGGTTAAGCCTCTGCCTTCAGCTCAGGTCATGGTCTCGAGGTCCTGGGATGGGGATCGAGCCCTGCATCAGGCTCCCTGCTCAGTGGGGAGCCTGCCTCCTCCTCTCTCCCTGCCTACCTCTCTGACTACTTGTAATCTCTTTCAAATAAATAAATTAAATCTTTAAAAAAAAAAAAAAGAAGCCGATGATGGAACTGGGACCAGACCAAAGACTTACTCTTCCTCATTCTTCTTTAACCTACATTTATTTATTTATTTATTTATTTATTTATTTATTTATGAGATGTTGGTTCATGGTTAGGTTGTGATTTCCAATCTCTCTCTTTTTCACTCTTTTCTTTGTTTCAGATAATACCTATCTGTGTTCCTATTATTGGAAAATTTCCCCAGATTCTAAGACATCTTTTTCAAAATGATTTTATATCATTGGTTTCTGGCATGATTAAGATTTGAACATCCTTATGGGCATTTTAATTAGAAGATAAGATGTGGCTACCGTGCCACCACCTCAATTTATAACCTCTCCAAATAGAAACATGTAATTATAAATTGTACTTCCTCTTCCTGGACTTACTCTATACTGGATTTGGACTTATACTTGTTATTTATACTTCCTGTCTTAACAATGTTAGACTTACTCCACATTGGTTTTGGTGGGGAACTTTTCAATTTTCTATGTCAGAATATAGAAAACTTGCTATGAATATTTAGAGGGTAGCCTTCCTGAGCACACTACTAGATCACACACACACACACACAGAGTTCATGTAAAGAAAATGGAAAAAAATTCATTAATCTCTTTCCTTAATAAAATGATAGTTTTGCTCTATGTTTAAGGTTGCATTTCTACATAATCAGTAAATTAAGCACAATAAATGAAATTAAACTCACTATAAGTGGTTGATCCATTTTGATGGAAATGACATTGGAGGAACCATGTGATGATGTAAGCTAGGTTAGCTTCCCTCTCTCAATTTGTAAGCTTCTATTGTGAGATAAATAGGAATCTCAACCATTTCTCTTTAGCAATTATATAAAAATTTTTTTATTTCCTTCCTTTTTAAAGTAATCATGAACAAAAACAGATACTGAATATAAAAGCAAATGTATTTTCTTAAACCAATTAGTATTTGAAAATTCATAGTATTTACGCATGAAATTCTACCTTTGGGAATCACCTGGACTTTTAAACTGCAGGGATTTTAGGTTTTTTTTTTTTTTTCCTTTTAAAGATCTATTTATTTATTGGAGAGAGAGAGTATGTGTGTGACATAGAGTGAGCATGAGCGGGGTGGAGGGATGCGGGGTAAAGGTCAAGGGAGGAGCAGACTGTGCTGAAGCCCAGCGCCACCCAATCCTAGGGCCTGAGCTGCTTGAAGACTGAGCCACCCAGGTGCTCTGGAGGTTTTAGCTTCTATTAACCTCAGTCTTTCACAAATCAGGCTATTTTCTTCTAATTGTACCAAGCCTCCAATACCACCTCTTTGCATCTGCATAAAGCCTTGGGTCCCTTTAATCCTATGTGACTCTTATCCTAGTTATTCCCAATCACTGAGCTCCATGCATAAACTGTACCTTCTGCCTTGCTCACCTATTCAAACTGCATTGCTTTCTCCACAGTGATTCTCCAAGCACCACTGACCTCCTCCTTAACCCTTCCTATTGTATCCTGCAAAAATCTTTTTAGAATATTACTTATACTTTCTGTCTTAGCTGAAAGAAGAGTCTTCTTCTTCTACAAAAAGAGAATTTGTATTTGCTTTATCTGAAAATTCCTTATGTTGCAAAAAGCCAGCTGTGTTAGTCGCCATGTTGGTAATTAAGTTAATCGTTGATTGTGCCTCTGATTTCTCAAATAACCCAGAAATGCAGGTATTTATGCAAAGCTTAACAATTTTTAAATGTTGCAACCAACTTAATAGAACATTCAAATTTATTATCCAAAGCCTACCCACTAGGTCAGGTTTGAACTTCTTCAGTTCATTACTCCTGTCCTACAAAAACTTTTTCTCCTGTAAAAGTCCAGAAAGGTCTTCCGGATTCATCCCTTATCATCAGTTATTCTCATAGTCATGCCTAAACACTGAAATCTTTGGTAGCAAGAGAACTTTCTTTTCCTAACTGAAGTCTACATTCAGTCTCAAGTCTTCAACGATGAACCATTCATCGCCTTTAGTCTCAAAGTTCTTAACAGTTTCCCTCACCTCCACTGTACTCCAGAATCCCAACCTGGGGCCATTCCTTGGAACCTGCCATCACCCTTACCTACCCCATTTCTGAACTTTCAAACTTGAGCACCCTGTTCTGAATATAACCTCCTTTCTTTCAAATTTGTCACTCCATTCTCCCACTAGACTTTCACTTCTGCCTCACTGAAATCTCCTGTCTATAATTTCCCCCTACTGTTTTCTCTTCCATTTACCTTCTTCTCTATTCTTCTTTGAACATATCGCTCCCATGTGTCTCCTTTTTATTGTGTTCAGATAGGTTTCTTGGTGCCTATTCCCATCATCCTTGGTTCCCTTAGCCTAATCTTTTCATAGCATGCTCTCCCCTAACTTCTTAAATATATCACAAAGAAGACTTGGACTGAAGGTTGAGTGTTCAAACCTCTCAGTAGACCAGCCTCCTATCTTTTTGTCTGTTCTCATACACAATCACTCTTTTTACTCACACCCACATTTCAGCCATTTTATCGTACTAAAACTCTGAGAGAGCTCTTTAAAGAATTGTGTCTCTATATCATTCCATAAGCATCTTTCACTTCCCCTTTCTAAGCTCCAGCATTAGAGAAATGATGGAACAATTGTATGAGATTTGAAGACCAGAGATTTTGGCTTCAGATTCTAGACTCATCACTTTGGGTGCCAGTGTCATCATCTGCAAAATAGTGTAAAAACTCAAACCTCACGGCTTTCTGAAAGATTGTGTTGTAAGAATTAAATGAGATAATGTGTACAAAGCATCTTACATATATCAGGACCATGGTAGGCTTTCAGAAAGATGTAATTTTCTATTTCCCATTCTTACCAGCACAACTCAATTATCTTCTATTCTGGGAAGCTCTCCCTAATCCGGCTTAGCCGCACTGATGTCTCCTTGCTCTGTGCTATTGCTGTGTCTAATACATTATTATTGTTGAACTTAAAGTGGTAATTTGAGATTTGTTAATGTAACCCTTCCTAGCCCACATTCACACAAACACTAGCCTATACACTGTGCATGGACAGAGACTAAATCTCAGGCACAGACCATAGTATAGAGGAACATAGAAGGAGCTAAATGTGGGTCACCTGGGTGGCTCAGTGGGTTAAAGCCTCTGCCTTCGGCTCAGGTCATGGTCCCAGGGTCCTGGGATAGAGCCCTACATCGGGCCCTCTGCTCAGTGGGAGCCTGCTTCGCCCTCTCTCTCTGCCTGCTTGTCTGCCTATTTGTGATCTCTGTCTGTCAAATAAATAAATAAAATCTTAAAAAAAATGGAAGGAGCTAAATGTATTTTTTGAAATAAATGGAGTTAATTGTATCTTTAACTAATGCTCCAAGTTTTTGTCTTCCCATTCCCATTTTTTTTTTCAGGTCCAATAGTCAGTATTAATGTTATTTGTAACAAATTAATTTAACGAGCATAATTACACAACACACACTGACTCATTTTTCTTAGTTAACAGACCAAGGTCTTAGATCTCATGTGCAATACTGTGGATAACCCAACTATCTGTCCACATTCTCCCAATTCCGGGGTTATGTTTCCGGAACTACACTCATTGGTTCCCAATTACAAAGTCAGCTCTATGTCATAGTTAGCATTTGGAGTTTCAGGGAGTGGCTGCACCATGGTACATTGGTACAGTGTTTCTAGGTCAAGTTTTAGGGCTAGGTATAGCCTAGACAAGTTCAATTTCATGTGGACAAAATTCATATGGGTAAAGAGAAGGCTCTCACGGCTTACAAAATTCCCCCAATAATATATAATGTTAAGGACATTATTTATGTCCTTAAAGACCAGGCAAAGATTTTCATTTCAAAATTAGATTGCAAAATGCAAACTTCTGGGATTTAATAACCGATGTATAATAAACACAATGATGCCCTAGTTGCAGAAAACATGTGATATTTTTACCTTATCTTTCATCTAACAGGTAATAACTGTAGACCTTGTAACATCCTGATCCCCATTCTTAGGGGGGCATGATTACTATCTTTGGAAGATTGCCCTGGCCAGCCATGGGCTGTGATTCACAGTTTAGGGCCATAAATTTTACATTTAAGAGATATTCTTCTAAATGAAATAATGTGGATGTCATTAGTATATTTCAGTCTCCCTATGAATTTTTTTATTTCTGATTTTTCATAAATATTTCATGGGAGATCAGTAAAGGCTAACTCAGAGACTACTATCTGGCTCTTACTTAAAATCACAGATTTGTCCCGACAGTTCCTACAGAGAAGAACAACCTATTGAACATAGTTACGTGTGATAAATCTAGAGAGGAGGTTAGAAGGCTGAGATATTTCCTCATTGTGACAGGATGATATATCTTCATGGTTTCGAATAAGAAGAAAGGAGAAATGGATCATTATAATAATGAAAATCTTTTAGAAATGCTATCAAGAATTTCAGGGCATAAAATAATTCTTGTACCATTTAATTCTACCTAGTGTAGATTCCTATATGATACTCATTTGCCTTTACGCCTAACAAACTGATTTAAGTTATATTCAGAGTCGATTATGCATTGAATTAGGACACTTGATTTTTGAACCCCGCCATGGAGATTGACCTCTGAATCAAGGTGAATGCCCCATATTGGTCGGCAGATGGCACCATTGAGACACGGACAAGCTAGAGTCATTTCTGCATGCTGAGAGGCCGCAAAAAAGATCCTGGGACTGAATTGAAAGGACAAAGAATGGTTGAAATGATGATAACAACCATGCAAGAGGGGTTCGGGAAGCTTATGGTTTTCTGATGATATTACCGCGGATAAATCTCTTCCTAGAGAAACTGCTTCAAATTACTGTCATTTTTACTGGCGGGTGCCCCTGTATGCATTGTACTGCGTGCCATAGATGTAATTTAGGTCAGAAGAGAGAAAGTCTTGATGGGAATATGGCTGGCAAAGGTTACAGGACCCCACATTGCATCTACAGAATGCAAAAACACTACTTTGATGCTAATACACATATCTATTCTAGCCCATACCTTCATTATCCCCCCTCTTAGCTACTAAAGGAGGAAGGGAATTGGGCATTTTCTTTATCATAGACGGAGACTTCATCTCCTTTATCAAGAAGCCCCAGGGACTGATTTTAGCCCAGAAATTGTGTGATGATGATAATTTTAGTTTCAACATAAGGAAATAACAGAGGGAATTTCTCAGCTACCAGGTATTATCATCTTTCCTTGATAGTAACTGTAGCAGTCTATACCGTTGGGTATTGTCAAGTCCCTTTCAGTTAAATAATAAAATGAAAACACAAAACTCCAGGTCTTGAGAAAATGTATAGTGCCATATTTCTGTCTTTGATTTTTGTAAAACTGCCTCTGTAAGTGTTACTTTAATAATGGAAACTTTTAGGACACCCGCTTGTGCTGGGGAAGTTGTTTCATGTCCTCTGAAATATAACTTTTGCTGCCTAAGATGCCTGGTTTCCTATTTGGTTACTTTGGTGGATAATTTGCTGCATTAACTTTAGTACTTAAACACACTTGTATTTTTCTGAAAGTATCACTACTTGAACAATTTATTTTCAAGCAGAATTATTTTCCTCTTCTTAGTTCAAAACCTCGGGATCTTTCCAGTGTAATCTGAAACTGGGCCCCATACCACATCGCTGTCTCAAGGCTGAGTACCTTGGGGCAACTTCTGGCAGTGGGGAAGGCAAGTGGGATGCACATTCCAAAAACAGGGGAGGGGCAAGGAGCCTCAGATTGCCAGGTTCAGCTCAAGTTCAACCTGTAGTCACATCTTTTTGATGATCTCTCCAACATCTTTCCTCCATGGATTCATAAAGGTATAATATAAATCTATTAGCCCAATGTGTTTCTTATTTAAACAAAGTCTTTGGAAGTTTTTGTCTTTTAGAAGTTAAAGCAAATCATAATAGGTGGCTGGGGTCCTATATCCTTTTCCTTTTGTTCTTGTAAGACCATGAGTAACTGTGTAAGCAATGAAGGAGGGGCGAGACTCTGCCTTCCTCCCACGTCTTCTCAGGTGCATATCCCTGTGGGAAAGGATATCTGATTTTCTTCCTTTCAGGCTGTCCTTCTAAATGTCCTCTATTTGGGCTGCTTGGTTTTTAAATTTGAGTTTCCTTTCTTTGTGTTTTAGAATGCTCACTCCCAAATCTCATAACCCAAAGAAAATTTTGTGAAAGTAATAAAATTAGAGATTTCCCTTTTAAGAAATGCAAAAATATTCTGGGAAAAGATGTGCGACTATAGCTATGTTACATTGCCTTCCGAAACCAGAGAAGGATCTAGGTTATACATGGATGGATGAAATAGCCTTATAAAGTAAGTGTCTCAGTTGGGAGGATTAAACAAGATGGTTTATGATAGTGAACAGTTAAGAAACAATATTTCCATTAGTGGATTATATACATTCTGACGCCATAACATTGTTTTTTGGTACCTACTGTATATGAAATGGTTATCTTTATTTATTGATGTGGAAAATGTTTAGAAAGTAGGAATATTAGTGCATAAAATAATAATACAATATTATTTCATTTGTTTAAATTTGTATATATGTGGGCATGCATACGTGTGTTTGGGAAGAAGATGTCCACCAAGTTATTACTAGTGGTCCTTTTTTTTTTTTTTTAACAATTTATTTGAGAGATAGCCCACATGTGTGCATGCGCGTATGTGAGTGGTAGGGGGAGTGGGGGGGTGGAGGGCAGAGGGAGAGAATCTTTAAGCAGACTTCTTGCTGAGCATGGAGGCTGAGGAGCTATGATCCATGAGATGACAACCTGAGCCAAAACCAAGAGTCTGACGCTGAACCACTGAGCCACCCAGACACCTTTATTATCAGTGGTTTTTAATGGGTAGTGAGATTTTTAGTGGATTAAAAAAAAATTATTTTCCTTGTGTTTTTTGTTTGTTTGTTTATGGTATCATTACCCTCTTATTATTAAAAAATTATGTAGTTCTTAAAAGAAAAAAAATACAACAACAATCCTCTTGAATGAATCTTCCAGTAACTGTTCTCCCCTAACATGAATGGAATCTACTGGGCCCACTGCATAAAGCTAGATGAAAGGAAAGGAAGCTCATTGAGCTCTCAACACACTTTCAAAAATAAAAGTGATAAAACCAAAAGAAGACTTATTGATTTTACATTTTCTGTTTTAAATCTTTTTGTGTATGTGCTACATTCTAGGTGATTTTCAGAGTTAAACCTTCTGGTTTAGCAATTTATTCTCTTTTGTCTACTATTCAGTCATATATCATATTGTATTTTTAAATTTAATAATACTATTTATTATTAGAGCACGTGTTGGGATGAGCACTGGGTGTTAACGTGCAACTAATGAATCATACACTACAACCAAAACTTACAATGTACTATATGTTGGCTTACTGAACATAATGAAAAATAACTTCTTCATAACCTTTCTTGTCCTGATTGAAGGATTTCTTGTTCTTGTTTAATAACACTTTTGCTTTAGTTGCCTCTTTTATACTTCTATTTTAAATTCTTTTAGATGCTTCATTTAAAAATTTCCTACAGCTTCTGATTTTTTCTTTTTTCTTTCTTTTTTTTTTTAAAGATTATTTATTTATTTATTTGACAGACAGAAATCACAAGTAGGCAGAGAGGCAGGCAGAGAGATGGGGGGAAGCAGGCTACCTGATGAGCAGAGAGCCCGATGCAGGGCTCGATCCCAGGACCCTGGGATCATGACCTGAACCAAAGGCAGAGACTTTTTAGCTCACTGAGCCACCCAGGCGCCCCGATTTTTTTTCCTTTTATTTTTTGTATGTCTTTTTAGAATATTGGTTTTCTTGAATAGTTGATGGAAATTCAAAAAACAGTTCTCAGTTGTGAGTCCCCACATTTTGTAGGTGTGGCCCTGGCCTGGAGCTGGCTTGGGTTGTACAGCTCTGGTCTGAGCCTAACTTGGACAGGGCAGTTCTGGTCCCCAGCTTTCAGATGGGTGCTCTGGGTGTCCTGGCTGAGTATTTTCAATTTCTTGCTCCTAGAGAATTCTTTTTATTTGTTTTCATCTGCAGTTATATATTTACTATGTTATTCTATAATTTCTCTGTGTTTTGAGAAAGAGATCAAAATTTTGGTGTGTACTTACTCTTTGTTCTAGAATCAGATGCCCAAGGAGTAATTTTTTTATGTTATAACTTCGTAAGCTTTTTATACTTATGCTTTTCCCACACTCTCTAACAATCTGTGGTAAAACCTTTGGAATTAAAAGGAAGTAGAGGGTTTGGCTCACTGGAGCTTCAATACACTGGGCAGTTTGTGTCTTTTCACATTCTTTGCCTAAAGAGACTAAAACCCAGCTGGGAAAAGGTGAAAAGTGGGGGTTGGGAATAGAAGTGGACAGCAGGTTGATTCTATAGGGCTTTTGAATAATTCAAAGGAGTTGTATAACAAGCAATATCAGTAACAAGAAGTGGGCACAGGACAGTACTAATGAGTTGGAGGCCAGTGTGGGCGCTCCAGGGCATGTACTGGAAAACACCACAAACTATGCTCCATCACACTGCTGTGAAAATAATCTGGTGAGTGTCTCAAAGAGATAAGGGGAAACTGATCTGCGTGTCCAATCAACATTCACTATTTGACAAGATTATCGTACTTCCCATCAGATTATCATTTATCTCTGAGGACTTTTTGTGCTGTTCATGTCACTTGTGATTTGGTAAATTCTCATTTCTGACCATCTCCCTGTTTATTTTATTCCTATATAGATTTTTGCTATGATGATAAAGAGTTCATTGGTGATTTGTACCGTTGACACATTCACAAGTCCTTGACAGCATCTGATTTTTCGCTCTACCTTCAGTAGAGGCAACCTTGTTTTCCCTGAGAAACTTCCCTGAGTTTTTTGACTGGGTAGTAAGAAGAGAAAAAAGGGACAGGTAAAGGCATACAAAGAGTAATCTTGAAGTTCTTTCACTATATGGTAGTTCTGAGATCCTTGGGCCACAGCCTGGCCTGTGTATCAGCCATCCCTCTGTATTGTAGGGTTAGGTACCTAGCAAGGGAAGACCGACTTGTGCTAGTACCTCATCTCAGTTATCCATTGGAAGTTGTCCCCCAAGAATCCTCTGTTGCTTCTAAGCTCTGTGATGGCCTATGATCATTTCAACACCTGCAACTCTTGGACAGAGTCCCTAGAGAAGCTATTTCACTTTCTACTTGGATGTCCACAGAGGACAGAATGTGAACGAGTTGCCACCTATAGAGATTTAAGGACTTTACAATTTGATGAACTCACAGGATCAAGGTCATCTGGCTTTAAACACTGATGCAGGAGAGGAAGCACAGCCTTCCTAGTGAGAATTCACCAGCCAGGCACAGTTTCCAGGCCCCACCACTGCATTGGCCATGCACGTATGTAACAGGTGAGGCAAGATACCCAAGGAAGATGGCATCTCTTGTTCATTGTATGGACCCTTGCTCTCAGTTTTCCTGCAGCTGGATCACATGAATTATATTTTACAATAGAGAATCTCAATAACCAGGTTCTGGTTGCTCTGAGAAACGCTGCGAAGAAGCAGGCAACCTTAGAAATACGCCTCACTTACGATCAGCTGATGCTCATTCTTTTCGTAAGTAGTATGATCCCTGTTCATCTCTGGGGCTGGAGGGGAATTTGAAAGTCCAGCTGAGAAGCCCCCTCCTTCCAGTGGGGCAGGCCACACTTCTTCCTTTTTCTTTTCTTTATTCTTTATGATATTCTCCAACAAAGTTGTGAAGCTATGCCAGATATTTAAAGGATTTCCAGGATAGAAATCTCCACTCGATATTAGTGTTCTCATAGGATAGGGTTAATTCACTGAAGAACGTAAACCGTTTGCAGAGGAGTCCTCTCCTTTTGGATGTTCCCAGTTCACAGTCTTCATTCACTTCAGGTCCCCATCCTTCTGAAAATTCTTTCAATTTTTAATTCCTTGTCAAATATCTAAAAAGCCCAATTTCTACCTCACTTCCGTCACCCCGCCTCTAGGAGCCCTGTCTCCCTTTCCTTTCAGATATTCCTCTTTGTTTATTTTCATGTCTGTAAATTAACTGTTGAATCACATGCCTGGCAAACCTCCCATGTGAAAACATTAATTCTTGGGCTCAATGGAGTCTCTTTTGATGAGAAGGAAGAAATACATGTTTTGAACTGTGACAATTTGCAAGATTGTCTCATTCACAGTGAATTTAGTATTTTGCATTATTAGGCAGAATTCTAGCAATTTTTTCCCCTACATTCTGCCTCTCAGTTCTGCCTCATTATTTTTATAAAAATAAGCAACAGCCTTAATAGTGAGTCATACAATTTTCAATTGTCTTATATTGGCTGCTTTGAAAGTACATGATTAAATCCTCAGGCATCAGTGGCTAAATTATTTCAGTAATAGAGTCAGTGTGTGTGAAAAATATAATTTTCTTTAAATAATCAAGAGTCCTTGAATTTTGCTCTTTTTAATAGAAAAGAGCTAGGTAGAAGATAATGTAATTCTCACCCACATGAATATAATGAGATACTACCCCATTGTGCCAACTGAGGTGAGCTTTTCTCTTGATAAGTGGGTATATATATATATAAAATTACATTATCTATTTTTGTTACATGTATAGGAATTGGAAAAGATTTAGTTTTTAGTGATGGTTTCTAGAAAACATTTGAAAACCGATGTTCTAAGATAAGGGAGATACGCAATTTAATGAATGTTTTGCAGTGACATAGGCTCCCTTCCTGTGCTTTCTCCACAGAAATGAGAAAAGAATAAAAAATTTATTTAGTTTTGGAGAGGGAACATCAAATGGTGAATAGCAATTGAATATCTGACATTCTCATAATGAGCTATATTCACTTTAAAAGCATGAGTTCCAGTAAATATCCATAGTATAAAATTGGACTTAGGAATGAAGTTAAAGACAGTACTAGTTAAAGCACAGTTCCTTGGAAATGGCTAAGAAAAGAATAAAGATTCCTCTAGAAGAATAAAGATTCCTCCAAATTTTATTTAATTTATTTTTTTAAATTTATTATTTTAATTTAATTTATATATATTTTTTTATTTTCAGCATAACAGTATTCATTGTTTTTGCACCACACCCAGTGCTCCATACAATGCATGCCCTCTCTAATACCCACCACCTGGTACCCCGACCTCCCACCCCCCGCCCCTTCAAAACCCTCAGATTGTTTTTCAGAGTCCATAGTCTCTCATGGTTTACTTTATGAATAAAGTTTGTCTTTCAACTATTTTATTTGGAACTCATTTCACAGTTTTGTTTCTCAAGCTAGAGATCAGGAGTTCAATGAGACAGTCACACAAATTCAGTAGCTGTATCTCAAAATAAAGGAAGGGTCCAGATCTGGGCTTTTGCCCATGGCCATAAGGAATTGCATGTTGGTGGACGATGCTCCATGTGTGCCCTCTCCTGAGAGAATTTTTGGTATTACTGTTCCTTTGAAAATATAAGAATAATGGAAACAGGAGAGAGAGGGACAAAAGACCAACATTAGGAAAGCATACTCTCTCCACTTGTTTGCATGGGTCACAGGTTAGCTTCAGGAATGTTCCCCAATGCTAGCCCATCTCTTTGGCACTGGATTAGGGTAACTGTAAGGTGAACAGTGAAGAGATTTACACATAACCAGCTTTCTGGCCAGGTCCCTGTGACAAGTAGCATATAGAGCTCGTGCCTCCTGGTGATCATAGATTGCGGTGGGTAACCAATGGCAGCAAACCGGTGGGAGTACATTGCATGGATGGGAAAATCTGTACGTGAGAAAAGAAAACATGGGCCACAGAACCCCTCCAATGGATAACTTGTCTCTGCTTGCAAGGTGGGCCAATCACTGAAAACAAACTCAGGTCAAACATGAGAGACATTTGTCAAAGCTAAGAAAAGGGGTGAAGCCCAAAGGAAAAAAACAATAACTCAGAATATAACATTTGCCAAGAGGATACATAATTTAAAAGATAAGAGCAGGATAATAAAATACAGTTGCCAGCTCTTAGTGGTTCCCAGTAGGATAAAATCAGACTTCACTCTGTGACTTTGCATTTTAGACAAGAGTCAACAGAATAATATCAATGAAAGAAAAGTTTTGCTTAATATAAATATATTAACATATAATATAATATAATATATAAGATCTTGTTAAAGAAACTACTTTGAGGTATAAGAGAGAGAAGATTCGTACGAAATACTGTTAGTGTATGGTTTGGATTAATAGGCCATTCTTCTTTACAGTATCCATCTTTAAGTTTGGGCCTCTAATTTCAGGAAATCCTTACTAGCACTTTTCTAAAGTGGAGACTCTGAGTAGTCTTGAATTCATTTTTCCATATGTTTTTATCTTTTAAATCTTCATAGAACCAACATATACATTCTTCCCTCTTCTCCCTCCTTTTCCCACCCTGGACCAATATAGTCTGTGCCCATTACCTCCTGCCAGTACTCAAGACCAGTACAGTTTGTGCCCATTAGTTCCTGCCCCCACTGCAGACCAGCAGAGTCTGTGCCCATTAACTCCTGCCTGTACTCCAGCATTGCTCTCATCTCTGTGCTTATCTGATTTCATTAAAACTATGGACCCTTCACTAAGAATAATTAAAATGTCTTCACATAAGGACAAGATGCTTATTTTATTCTACGTCAGAACACATCTCATTACATGTGAGTATCAATGATGATGCAGGAGACAAGATCACTGTCTCCAAAAAAATACGGAGTGGCCAGAAAGCATCATTTTTAAGATCCATACAATATAAAGTTTCTCACAAAACATCTCATCCAGATTTTGATAGATATCCTAGTTTCTGTTTATTTTGCTTCATAAGAAAGAAATCTCTCCTAGTCTATGAAAATTTAAATAAATTTGGTCTTGATCTTCCTTTGAGATTATTTTCTGTGTATGGTCATAGTTCTTATTGTGGAGAGATTGATTAAATAGTTCTTGATGTAGACTTTGGTCTACATCTAATTAAACACTTAATTCTGGGATTAAAACCAATAAAGATTTCCTTGTAGAACCAGTTTTAATTAAAGATCATGACTATTATTGTCAAAACAATTTAGTTGTGTGTCATAACATGGCACACATAACCATTTTACATGATTCTTTCTTATTTCTCTGAGGCTAATTTTAAGTTGCATTGTATCTCTGAAAGCACGCAAATTAATTCCTTTGATATCATAGTTAATAAATATTTTAAATGTTCATTGACTCTGGTTTATAGATGCAGGTTAATGACATATTTTGTTTCTGAACACTTATTGAACATCCTTGTGAAAGTATCATGTGAGGTGCTTAAGATTTACAATTGTATCAAGGAAGCTTTACAACTTAGGTGGGAAGGAGAAGAAAAGCGAAAAAAAAATTAATAATTATGGTGTTAGCTCTATGATGATGGATCATGAAAGGTGCTTAGAATATTACTGAATCCTACCAATGTCCACATGAGGGAGGTGTTATTATTCAGAAGGGGAGGAAACTAAGGCCTGGAAAGTTTAATAAATCCAATGTCACACAGCGAGAGTGAGAATTCAATTCATCATGCTAAAGCATGATGCTGAAGGAAGCCCACCAGTAAAAGTGCATCCATGCTAGACATCCTAGCTAGATGCTAGGGAAAAATAAACTTCTCCAGGTTGGCATCAGGGAAGAGATACTATTTGAGAGAAGTCTAGATCGAAGAGGTTAGTTGTGATTCATCAAACATTCTTGGACCCACAGCATGTGTTTGAGAAAACACAACTTAGTTTCATACATGGTCATGTGAATAGGAAGTTCTGCGGAAGTCAGGCTGTGAAGGGTTTTATATAATGTGCTAGAGGGTCTGTGCTTCTTACCGTGGACTTTAGAATGCTGTTGGTGAGCGGTGGGATCCGACAGAGTTCTAGAAGGGGAATAAGAATTAACGTGGACAGGAAGCTGGACCCAGGTTAGGGCAAGCTCAGGATTCCATTTAGGAGGCCATGCCGTGTGATGGGGGTGTGAAAAGAGGTGGTGGCAATTAGGAAAAGAGAGCAGATGATAATTAGCAGAACATAGTTAAGAAATTGAGTAGTGGAACTTCATGGGTGATTCAGAGAGAGAGTGTGAGAAGGTAGATTGTGCTTCTTGTGATTTGGGGATTTGGGCATGTTGTAATGTCATCACTCAAAAGATTGGAAGGGAAGAGGGGAGCTGCTAATTTCTCTTGTCTATTATTTTTAATCACTTAAAAAGGTGCTGGTGATTGATAATTACTTTTCTTGGTTGTGGACATTGGGAGGGTATGTGCTATGTATGGTGAGTTCTGTGAAGTGGGTAAACCTGGTAATTCACATACCTGTACCCCTGGTGCTAATAATATATTATATGTTAATAAAAAATAAAAAAATAATTAAAACAGAAAGAATTTCTTTATCTTGTGCTCAGTATAAAGCTTACTTGGCATCTGCTTGGAAAGCATTTGTGATGATTCTTTATACATATTAGGCTGAGGTCAGAATTTTGAAATATTGAATCACATTGCACAAATTCATGAATTCATCTGTAAGCAAGTTGGGCTGTGTGAAGTATCACAACCACCCGAGGATAGAATAACGTATATCAAGGGAGTCTATCAATCATCTTTCTGCTCACTTCCTCATGTCTGAGGGCTAAAATTGATGAATAAATCTAAGGATCCATTAGACAGTCAAAGTAAAATGTTGATTTTAATACTAATAAAGCTGGATTGATCATGCAAGAGAATATTCTATCTCCCTCTAAAACCTTGGGGCCAGCGGCATCTTGATCTGCCCTCCCCCTTCGGCTGGGGGAAGGCAGCACACCTACTTCAGCCCGCTGGTTGCCTGGCAACCTGGAGAGATCTGCCTGGATCAACCTGCGGAGTATCCTGCCCATCTCTTCACAACAGAACATAAATTGATTCAATATCAAGGACACACTCCACCCTCAGCTACAAGCGCATTTTCTAATCTATTTCTCATCACACATTATGTCTAGCCACGTTTTTCAATATAGCCTAACAGAAGACACTGTCAAATGAGCTCTCCTAAGAGTGTGAAAATATGCCAACTCATATAATGCCAACAAAATTAAACTGCATATGGGTATCTGTTCTGAATATGAATCTTCTTATTAAAATTTCAGAAAGAAAGTAAAATATAAATATGAAATACCCTTTGGTTGTATATTAAAGTGCAAAGAGTTAAGGGTATAAAATTCTTCTCTCAATTTCATATTCATCTTATTCTAAGGTTGAGGGACCTCATTTAGGGTCATGGTTCCTTCTTCTGTGGCTCATATCTGGGCTCTTTCCTGATGGAATGGGGTGAGCCTCCTTTTGGATTTCCTGATTTGAATTGCCCCACCATGGAGGCTTTCAATTAATTTCTATTTTCCTACGTGGAAATTAATCTTCACAAAACCAGGACAGTACCTAAAATACTAAAAACAAAAGCAAATTCCTAGCCATATAGTAATATGCCAAACAAAATAATATTCACATGACCCAGTACATGATATAACCCAACTGCTATTCTAAATGAAAACTACATAAGAGACTTAGTGATTCTAGGGGGGAGGAATGTGGGCAGAGAAATGTGAGAGAAAAGAATTAATCTTCATGTTAGCTATCAGAATGCCCGTCAGCCTGTGTAGATTGCCTGGAGCCCATGAACCATGGATTTGGACTCAATATGCACTTGTGAGAACTATCTTCCTGGAAGGTTTATTACTGTATTAGGTTGCCATATCCCGGGGAATGATTCACCTAGAGATACTTCTTTAATAGAGGATTTCCAGATATTCCTGTTTCTTGAAATATTAAAAAATGTACAATGGTGGCCTCCTAGTTTCCAGGTTTCACTTAAGTCTCCCTTCCTTTGATGCAAGTTTTCCAAGGATTGGGCCCACATTCATTTTATTCACTTCCTAATGATTGTATAAATCCTAACTATTGTACACAATAAATAATCAATAAATATTTGTTAACTAATAACACATTCTCCAACACATGCTTAACCTACTAATTTCCATTTCTTTTGAGGCCTGTGGTTTTGTCATGTAGGAATGAAGTATAGTCATTCTAACTCATCTTATGGTCAGGGTACCCCACATTTGTAACTTGAGCAAAAATGGCCTTGTATTCTCCCCAGCTCAAATCGCCTTCCCTCTGTAGAGGTGGTTTGCTCTAAGTTTGGCTGCAGAACACTGTATCACATAATACTCAATGCCCATTCTCTATAATTGTATAAAAATGTTAGGAATTTTCCATTTCATTATTTTCTGCCCCATGTCAGTGAGTTTTAGAAAGGTTCTTACATATCATTGCTCAAAGATGACTGTTTCAAGCAAAATATGAAGATTTATTATTAATTTGGTAATGGACAAACCCACCATGTTTTAGAAGTCTTCTGGCCCCAGGCCATTTGACATCAGGGATTTATGCCTATGTTATCATGAACAACCCTGTGTTTAATGGTGATATTTAGGTTCAAGAACCTTGCATTTTCTGTCTCAAAAAATGTTGCTGTTGTCTCTGGAATGTATCCTGATTATGCCACTTGTCTTCTACATCTTTTACATAAATAAATCTGGTTATTTGTTTGACTGGTGTCCTTGACTTGTGTTTCATACTAATATTTCAACTAGCTGGCACCAAGCAAATGAAGGAGAAATTGTTTTTTCTTTTTCTTTTTTTTTATTTGACAGAGAGAAATCACAAGTAGACGGAGAGGCAGGCAGAGAGAGAGAGAGAGAGGGAAGCAGGCTCCCCGCTGAGCAGAGAGCCCGATGCGGGACTCGATCCCAGGACCCTGAGATCATGACCTGAGCCGAAGGCAGCGGCTTAACCCACTGAGCCACCCAGGCACCCCGAGAAATTGTTTTTTTATTGGTTGAATAGTTCAGCAAGGATTTCATTCCAAGAAATAAATATTTCTTTGTTTCCCATTTTTGTCTTCCATTTACATTCCTTTCTCTATCCATACTCCCATTTCCCCAACCAGAGAAGTTGGTCCACAGTTACAAGATAGCTATATGAAATCAAAGAATTAGTGTTTCAGAGATGGAAGGGAATTTGGAAGTCATTTAGTCCAGTGGAAGAAACTTATTTTGATAACTTTTATATCTCCTCTTTTAAAAAGGGATGTTTCTTCTCAATAAGATAGGGTCCTAGTATGATCATCTTATCCTATGATTCTAGCTGACAGCCTTTGTCATATTCTCAACAAGACAGGCATCATATGCTGTCTCCAGTTTGTTAGAGAGTCATTTTTCCATAAATACATAAGGGAGATGAGAAAACTCTCCCTTACAGTAGAAAGCCAATTAGTAAGTGTAGTAGGAATGATTAAATTGGAAAGTAACTATTTGGCAACCATCATAGTAGTTGATTCAGGGAAGAACCATACATGGATACTAAAACTAGCAGGTAAAAATTCAAGGACTTAACAGAATCTTTACATCATCTCAAAGTACCCCTCCTCCCCACAAAAGGTCACTATTAATGAGGAAGGTAAAGTAACAACTTCATACTTGAGTAATCTGGCAGATACCACTTTAACCAAATATTCAAAATTAACCACTAGTAATAGGACGAAGAGCCCAAGCCACAGCAAGAGCCTCCTGGTAAGATACAGTGGGAAGAACAAAACATCATTTCTGAGTTAGTTCTTCCCAGAATGCCTAACCTGAACTCTAATTAGCAGGGAACATCAGAAAAATTCAAAGTGATGGATGTCTTATAAAATACCAGGCCTAAAATCTTCAAAAACATTAAGGTCTTGGAATACAAAGCATGAATCAGGAACTATTCTTGACAAAGGAAAACCTTCCTTCTTCCTCCTTTCTTCCTCCCTCCCTGCCCCCTCCCTTCCTTCTTTCCTTCCCTCTTTCGTCCCTTCCCTCCCTCCTTCCTGCCCCTCTCTCTTTCTTCTTTCTTTTTGTTTTAGTGCATTATTTATTCTCTGCTTCCTTCTAAGGATTTAAAGTGGCTTATAAGAGAAGCCATACACAACAGGTAGGTGAAATATACAAAGGAAAAAAAATCCAGAAAAGAAGATTTTTAATTTCAGATTTAAATACAAAATTTAATGTTGCTTCTATACATACAATTTATCTATTTTGTTCCCTTAGCATTGTGGAACATAGAAATTAAATACATTGAAACTAAATTACATTGATCTTATGAGAAAAGAGAAAAATATGCTCTTTTCAAGGGAAAGGGACATTTATTTATTTAAAAATTTTTTTTAATCTATTTATTTAAGAGAGGGAGACAGAGAGAGAGCATGAGCAGGGGCGGGACAGAGGGAAAAAGAGAGATAACCTTAAGCAGGATCCATGCCAAATGCAGAGCCCAACACTGGTTGATCCCAGGACCTTGAGATCATGACCTGAGCTGAAATCAAGAGCCTGTGGCTTAACTGACTGAGCCACCTAGGTGCCCTGGAGAAGGAAATTTATTACTGCTACCTGAATTTGAGTGAAAATTCTAACATGGGCTTTCTCTAACAAAGATAAATCAGTGTTCCTTGTTTTGGAAAAACATGTAGTAACATATTTAAACTTGATTAGCTTGCTTGTTTTTTTTTTTACCATTTTTTACAAAACCAAAGTGGATTCCTTTAGGAGCTAATAAGAAAATGATTCAAGTTCATAGCCTTTTGGGCAGCTAATAATGCAAGAAGAATATTCAGATCCTGGAAGAATGCACACACTAGAAAAATCTTTGAACCACACTTGACTATGCATGAGAAAGATCTAACTTTAAACTACATGTTACTTAATTTGGTTTGAGTTTTGGTGTTGATCAGCAGAAAGTTGGAGGTTATGCTCTACAAAAAGGAAGGATATTCAGTTCTGGTATTCTGTATTAATCTTGTAGTTCTTGAATTTTTTTCTATCCTCCTTTCTCTCTAGATTTTGTGCATTTGTTTTTAACTGAGATTATGAGAAAAAAATATGTTCTCTTACCTTTCAGAGATTTAAACAACCAAGAAATGCTTTAGGGAGGATGGTGGATCTGGGAGAAAGTTCTATGCAGTATAACAATCAGTTCACTGTCTGCTAAGTGAGTCTATTAGTCATCTTTCATGATAAAACAGAGGGAAACAGGAAAAAGACATATATTTTTAAACTTATCTCAATATCTCGGAAGCTGCAAATGAGAATTTGTCCTAAGAAACAGAAACTCAAACTTTGCCCACCAAAGCTGTAGGTTTTCTCTTTTTCTCCATAGCAAAGCCTCTCTTATGAAATGCACTTCGCAGGGCTGATTTTACATCCTTATTCCGAAGGCTGTAGATTAGTGGGTTCAGCATGGGGGTGACAAGATTATTCAATATCTGAATTGTCGCACTGAGCAAGGCACTAGGATTTGGCTGGAGAAAGATGATGATTACCGGCCCATAAGCACAAAGAATTGCAGTGATGTGGGCACTGCAGGTAGAGAAGGCTCGCTGTCTGCCCTCTGCTGAGTGAATTTTTGATATGGAGATCCCAATGCGAGTGTAGGAAACAAGGATGAGAGCAAAGCAAATGAGAGACAAAAGACCAACATTTGTAAAACCTACCTTTTGGGCTAGAGATGTGTCCCCACAGGCTAGAGGTAAGACAGCAGGTATGTCACAGAAGTAGTAGTCTACCTTGTTAGAGGCACAGTAGGACAGCTGGAAGGTGAGGGAAGTTAGAATGATGGTGTGAACACAGCCACCCATCCAGGTCCCGGTGGCTAAGATGGCACAGACCCTGTGATTCATGATGACCATGTATCTCAGGGGATAACAGATGGCGACAAAGCGGTCATAGGCCATCACTGTGTATAGGAAGCACTCAGTACAGCCCAGGAAATGGTAGAAGAAGACCTGGGCCATGCAGCCCTGAAAAGAGATACTTTGACTCTGCCCTGAAAGGTATAACAGCATCTTGGGAACAGTTGTTGAAGAGAAACCCAGGTCAAACATGGAGAGGTTTCCCAAGAAAAAGTACATAGGGGTGTGCAGCCCAGAGGAAGAGATGATAGCTGTAAGGATGAGCACATTTCCCAAGAGAGTACACAAATAGAATGAGGAGAACAGGAAGAAGAGGACAGTCTCTAGGCCCTCTGTCCCAGGGATTCCCAGCAGGATGAATTCAGTCACCATTGTGTGATTTCTCATTTCCATGGAAGAACCAACTCTTAGGTGTCTGTGGAAAGAAATCTATGGTTAAATTTAATATGTATGTAAATAAACCGTGCTTAAGCCAGTGAAATGGAAAAGGATCCAGATGATGCAGATGTCTACAGAGTAGACTTGTCTTCATCTGCTTGCTTCTCTCCATACTGGGTATCTCTCTGGAGGTGCAGTTCCTATTTAAAGATGCCCCTTACTATGGTCTCACAAAGAAGCCCTACATGACCAGTCTCCTATCTTCCATCTTCATGTTCACTACTAAATTACATTGATTCCTAGTGCTGCTTTGTGATTCTAAAAGGATAACTATGAAGACTCAATGTTTGTGTTACAAACAAGGACCCTTCCAAGTTTCTTAGATTTGTTTAAGACCATTTGCCCACATGAACTCTCCAAAAACCATTTTTGATCCTATAAGCCATAGGTACAAAAGACACAGAATCTTTCCCACATTGTCTCCCTAGGTATGAGGTCAACAATGGAAAACTCTCCAAAGAAGGGTCTCAGAAAGCTCTTTATGAACACGAGATTGCATTAACAGGGTTCATATGCTCTGTATTTTAGTGCATGTGAGTACCCGGTAGCCTCCATTTTCCTGAATTTAGCACAATGAGTAACTGGTAGTGTCCCTTTCAGTCTCCAGAGTCTATAATTGTTTAACCAGACCTAAGCTAAGTACTAGCCTAATCTTAAGGCAGCAGAAGGCCCAGTGGTAGTAGAGGAGGCTCCTGTCCAAGTTCCATATTTTGAAAAATGCTGATATCTTTTAACTTTTACAATACACTAAGATCCTTAAGTTATAGATCAACTCATGAAGGCTATTGCTTAAGCCCTTTATCTACCTATCTATCTATACTTTTAATTTTTTTTTTGTGTGTGATGATTATGAGGGGAGTGAGAGCCAAGGTAAGAGAAGTGAAGGGCAAGGTTTCGGGACTTACATGGCAATCAGGGGACGTAACTGGCTGGAGCTACTGAATGCTGCTTTCCTTTCCTTCCCCAGTGAAGGAAGGAGACCTCCTCTGCTAAAGCCCCATCAGCTTATAATCTGCAGGTGGATATCCTGAACTCTTCTCTTTTCAGTCCCTTTCAGATAGAATGTCACAAATCTAAATGCACTTTGATTCCTTCGCAGACTCCTGACTCTAGGAGCTGCAATCATTGCCAAATGATTTTAAATAACTTTCTCTTCCTTTGGGTATTAATCCCCCAAGTCAGGGACCCTAATTGAGCAAAAGAGCAATTAGATACTTAGACTAATTGGACCTTAGAAATGAGAGAGAGAGAGAGAGGGAAAGAGTGCAGGGGAGGAAAATGATTAAAGACTAAATCTTTTGACTTCCATTGTAAAATATACTTCAGTGGAATAATAATTTTGAAATATTCATTTGGTGGTGCATATATCACACACTTAATATGCACATATATGTACTTACTATATATGTCCATGTTATGTGTATGTTATCGTAACAAACAAATTATGTTATTTTACTTCACTGTATGATAGGATTGATTTATTGCAAACAACAGTAACCGGGGGTAACCCAGAGAATTAAATAAATGAGTGGAAAACCAGTCACATGGACGGGTGGGAACTAGGGCAGCTCTAGGGCCCTCAGCAGTAGGAATTTATGGAATGGCCTCCCTGAGCGCCACCACCAGATGAGTCAGGCTCAGCTGCCTTTTGCTTCCATGTGCCTCAGCTCCAGATTAAAATCTGAATTCCTTGGCTGGGTCATATGCTTACCTCTGTGGCCAGCATACAGGGTACAGTGGAATGGAGATGGGCAGTTCTCCAAAAGAGAGTGGAAAGGCTTATTGCCAGGAAAAAAAGAGAAGAAGCATGTTAAGAGGCCAAGAAAATACTTAGCTATCACTTGAAGCATCTGTTTTATATTGCTTGACATCTGTTCAAGCTTCCAAGTGAAATTCTTCATATACTCTAGAAGTATTATTTTTTTTTTTTGGCAAGGAATGACTTACCAAATTTCTCATTAAATACATTCATTCATTTGCTTATTTGTGCATACAGGATTCATTTGTTCCAACAAATACCGGTTATGACAGGGAAGGCATTGATTATTTGCAAGGAGAACCAGAACAATCTGGGAAATTGTGGTCATACATAGTCCTTCTGCTCAAAAGTAAGTTTTTTAAGTCTGTGAGGCAAAGAGTTTTTATAGTCTTAATTTAACCTCATAAAACTCTGATGAAATCTTTTATAGACGAGGAAAGTTAGGATAAAAGAACAAATCATGGAGGTCACTCTTAAAGGAACTAGGACTTGGACTTAGTCCTTAGGACTTTTGGCCATATGGTTTCTGATTTTCAGAGTTCAGTGCTTAAGGAGTGTTTAGGGGGCACTTGGGTGGTTCAGTTGGTTGAGCATCTAACTCTTGATATTGGCTAACTGTCTTGGGATAGAGCACCAAGGCTCCATGTTCAGCGTGGAATCTGCTTGGGATTCCCTCTCTCTCTCCCTCTACCCCTCTTCTCACCCCTCCCCACTGCTCATATGCATACTCTATAAATAAATAAATAAATAAATAAATAAATAAATAAAATCTCTGGGGCTCCTCTGTGGCTCTGCAATTAAGCTTCTGCCTTAGGCTCAGGTCATGTGATCAGGGTCCTAGGATCGAGTTCCATGTTGGGCTCTCTGCTCATCAGGGAGTCTACTGTCCTACTGCCCCTCCTCCCACTTGTGCACCCTCTTGCCCTCCCTCCCTTCCTCCCTCTCTCTCTGTCTCTCATAAATAAAAAAATAACACTGCTATGTTCTGGTGAACAGGAATTGTCCTTGGTCTCTGCCTGCAAAGAGCTGACAGCCAAGTAAAAGAAGAAAGACATTAATCAAATCATCGTATATATAATTTATAATTATTTAATGTGGCAAATTCTAGGAAGAAAAGTTGAATGAATTGAAAAGTTGTAATGGGAGAGTATTTGTGTTTGCTCATGTTCCTCCTGCCTGTCAGAACATAGGTGCACATAATAATTTGTAGCTACCTGGTGTTCCCTGAAGGTCAGGGAGGACTTCCCTGGGAAAATGCCATCTGGTCTGAGACCTGATGAGTGAGTAAGGGTGCAGGAGGGGGAAAGCACAGCATGTTCTAGGTGGGGGCAAAGCATGTGCAAATGCTTTGAAAGGGAGCACAGCCCACTTAAAGGACTCAAAGAAAAGAATTGTGAGATCAGGCTTGAGAGGCTGAATGGGAAATGATTATTCAGGGCCCGGCTGGTCACTGTAAAGGTGATGGATGGTCTCTCTCCGAGGAGCTGGAAGAAATGCGAAGAAGGTTTTCAGCAGCATTGCATTAGTGTGTCATGAGAGTGAGGGAATATGAAGAGATAGTCCTAGATGTTGGAGTGAGTTAGAATACACTGAGGGCAACAAATAAGGAGGATCTTTGGGCTACGGAATTTGAGATACTTGGTCAGGAAAAAGGAGAAAAGACAGTCACTGGGTCAGAGAGATGCTACTGAGAATGTATGTGGATTATTGTCCTGCTTTGGCCTGATCTGATGACACCAGGACTGAACTTAATATTTTACTATTTGAATTTCCATACCTGAACATATCCTGAGAACCAGACTTTGATTCTGGGACTCAGGGAAAGCCCCCCACAGAGGTATCTTCTGGGAACACTCAGAAAATTAGAGCCAACTGAGGATAGAAACTAATGAGGATGAGAAACACAGAACCACACTCCATGGGATTAAGACATTTTATTACAAATCAGTTAGACATAATTTATAAACAACATAATATGTGTTACACTATTGGTTTTAGAAATGATTGTCCAGTTTTTCCTTCAAAGTAATTTTTTTTAACTTTCCAGTTTGCATAATTAGCCTCTCTTGATCCCATAATGAGATGTCTATTTTCTTTTTTCTCTTGAAAATAGCTCTTTTAACACTATGACCCAGCAATTGCACTACTGGGTATTTACCTCGAAGATACAGATGTAATGAAAAGAAGGGGCACATGCACCCCGATGTTCATAGCAGCAACGTCCACAATACCCAAACTGTGGAAAGAGCCAAGATGTCCTTCAACAGAAGAATTCCATAATATATAATGGAATATTATTCAGACATCAGAAAGTATGAATACCTAGTATTTACATTGATGTGGATAGAACTCGAGGGTCTTATACTAAGTGAAAGAAGGCAATCAGAGAAAGACAATTATCATATGGTTTCACTTGTATGTGGAATGTAAGAAATAGCACAGAGTATCCTGGAGGAAGGGAGGGAAAACTGAATGTGAAGAGAGGGAGGGAGACAAACCATGAGAGACTCTTGACTCTGGGAAACAAGCTGAGGGTTGTGGAAGGACAAGTGGGTGAGGAGATGGGGTAACTGGGTGATGGGCATTAAGGAAGGCACATCATGTGATGAGCACTGGGTGTTGTGTGCAAATAATGAATCAATGAACACTACATCAAAAACTAATGATGTGCTATATGTTGGCTAATTGAATGTAAAAAAAGAAAGAAAATAGTTCTTTTAAAAATCAGATGTTATAATCTCATTGTAAAATTGTTAAGAGTAGAGAAGAACCATATAGAAGAAAGTAAAAATCACCCCAGATTGGATGACCCATTTTTAATATTTGGGTGAATACTCTCTTCAACCATCCGTTTATACACAGATGCATTTATATGAAGATAAAAATTAGGCATAAGTGTTCACAATCTTTTTGTTGCTTCGCCTGCTATAGGAATTTTGTCTTTGACCGTCCTGTTCCCTGGACCTTTGTTTTATGGAGTCAGTGTATTGGGTAAGGCAAAGGAAAGATTCATGAATAATAGAAAAGGCCAGAGTAACTTATGGAAAATAAAAGGAAGAGTTACATTTGGTTAAGAAAATGGATTTTTGAAGGGCTTGAAGACGGAAATTAGAAATAATGTGGGATAGCTCTCATACATCAGAGGTAGTAAAAGGAAAAAAGCTGGAATAAGATTTTTGGGGCAGTGTGTGTAGAAGGTCAAACATTTGATTTCAAAGTTACAGCAAAATTGCTAGATTATGTATAGCAATGAGGATGGAAGCTAGAATCCTAGTTTGAACCACAAGCAAGCTGTGCGACTTAAGGAAATTTAGATGACACCCCCAAACCTTGTTTCACATTCTACAAAATGATCTCAGCATTCTTACATAGGTAGATTAGATAATATACATAAATCAGTTTCACGGCGCTGGGTAAGGGGCGAGCACTCAGTGAATGGTAACTCTAGGCAGATCCCTTGAAGGCTACCTCAGGCTACATTTCTTCTCTGCCCACATCAGACTAAGGTATTTAACAATTAAACTGCAATCTGAGAGGGTTCAGCGGTATATGTAGTTACAAGACCAGGGAGAGAACTAGCAAACTAAAAAAAACAAAGGATATGTGAAAAGTGGATAATCAGGTTTATTTTTAAGTTGTGGTAAATTACATATAGCATAAAATTTACTGTCTTTACCATTTTTAAAAGATTTATTTATTTGAGAGAGAAAGAGCATGTGTGAGCAGGGGAAGGAGCAGAAGGGGAGGGAGAGAGAATCTTAAGCAGATTCTGTGTTGAGCGTGGAGCTTGACGGGGGGCTTGATTTAATGACCCTGAGCTCATGACCTGAGCTGAAACCGAGAGTCAGTGCTTAACTGAGGGACCCATGTAGGTGGTCCTATCTTTACCATTTTTAAGTGTTACAGCTCAGTAGTGTTAAGTATCTTTGTACTGTTATACAACCAATTTCCAGAACTTTTTGCAAAACTTGTTGCAAAACTGAAACTCTATATTCATTAAACAACTACCCATTTTCCCTTCCGCCAGTCCTTGGCAACCACCGTTCTATCACTTGCCTTTTTGTGACAGGTGCATTTCACTTAACAGCATATCCTCAAAGTTTATCTATGTTGTAGTATGTGTCAGAATTCCCTTCCTTTTTAAGGCTGAGTAATATTCCATGTATGTATAGACCACATTTTGTTTACCCATTTGCTATCAGTGGATACCTGGATTGCTTCCACCTCCTGGCTATTCTGAATAATGCTGCTATGAACATGCTATGAATATGAATATCTTTTCCAAAACTAGTTTTCAGTTCTTTTTGATATATGCTCAGAAATGAAATTGCTTAATCCTACGGTAATTTTAAATCATTTGAGGAAGTACCACACTATTTTCCAGAGTAGACGCACTATTTGACATTCCCACCTAGAGTGCACAAAGTTTCCAATTTCTGCACATCTTTGCCAAAAATTATTATTTTCTTTTTTAAGTAATAGCCATCTAAAGGGTTAGAGGTGATGACTCACTGTGAGTTTGGCTTACATTTCCCTAATGATTAGCAATATTGAGCATCTTTTCATATGCTTGTTGGCCATTTGTGTGTTTCTTTGGGGAAGTATCTATTTCAAAATGGAGCTGCCCATTTCCAATCAAATTATATGTTCTTTTTTGTTGTTGATGAAGTAAGATTTTTAGAAGTGGTTTGCACACGTATGTGTGTGTGCCTATGTTTTAAATACAATGTTATGTTGATTGCTTGCTAAAGTTTTCATATAAGAAAGATTTAAACTGTTTTAAAGGTTTTCTTTCCCTCCAATGCCAAACAGTCATTGCAACACTGATTTAGAAATGGTCAAAAAAGTGGTCAGAGTCCATTCACATTTCAGCTTTTATCCACCTTTAATTTTACTTAAATGTGGACCTATATTTAAATTAGTGTCTATTGTTGTCATGCATTCTAATTATTTCACTCATTTTTTTGTGTGTGACTAAATATGCAATATATCATAATTTCAATGGTTGAGTGATATTCATTCATTCATTCTTTCATTCAATGAATTTACACTGGATTCTTACTATGTCACTGGGTGATGTCCTGAGAACATGACAGTGAATAAGACAGACAAGAAATCTGCTGAACAAGTATCAATATAAGTATGATGAAATCTGCCTGAAAACACCATCTAGGCTTTACCAGATACCATAGCATTACCCTCAAACTGTTTTTTTGTTTGCCTATTTCTTTGTTTTACAAAACAAAAACTCTACTATATGAAGGTGACATGAAGATTAGATAGTATCTGTGAAACGTTCATCATAGTGCCCGGAGAACAGGTCATGCTCTATAAATATTAATTAATAGGGGTGCCTGAGTGGCTCAGTGAGTTAAAGCCTCTGCCTTCGGCTCAGGTCCCAGGGTTCTGGGGTCGAGCCCCACGTAGGACTTTCTGCCCAGCAGGAAGCCTGCTTCCCCTCCTTCTCTCTCTCTGCCTGCCTCTCTGCCTACTTGTGATCTCTGTCTGTCAAATAAATAAATGGAAGTCTTTGAAAAAAATAATATTGATTAATACTGTTCTTGGCAACACGGAGGAACAGAAATGTTTATAGGCAGAAAAGACTATTCCAAGTTCAGCGAGATAAATGAAAGGAGAGTGATCTGGCACAGAGAGGGAATAGTGAGGGGTGCTTCTGGGCCACCCCTCCTCACTATGTTCAACGAGACAAAATTGTCCATTAGAGGAAGAAGAAATCTGTCTCCAGATGCATGCTATGCCCCATGGGTTCCTTATCCAGAAACAAGGCAGGAGGATAACATTAGTTGTAGAGTTATTTCTAGGGCCCCAGGGGTTACAGAGATAACAAGCATAGAAAATCTTATTAGGAAAACAAAATAGAACACTTTCAAGGAAGCATTTTCTATTATTTAAAAGGAGGAAATATATGGATAATGTTGAGAAATAAATTTCCAAAATCCATTTTAAAAAACCCATAATTTATTCCAGAGAAATAAATACTACATTGTGGAACACTCTTTTCAGGGAACTTTTCACTTCTCTGTTTCTTAAGGAATATATTAATGAGTTCAGCATGGGTGAGACAATATTATTTAATATCTGCATCACGGCATCAAGCAAGGGGTTGGGTGTGGGGTGCAGATAGATGATGATTACAGGACCGTAGGCACAGAGGATTGCCGTGAGGTGGGCACTGCAGGTGGAGAAAGCTTTCCACCTGCCCTCTGTCGATCGGATTCTCAGAATGGCAATCCCAATGTAAGTGTAGGAGACACAGACACTGAACCAAAGCACTGAAGCCAGAAAGGCAACATTAGTGGAGCCCACTCTCCGGGCCAGGGAACTGTCAGCACAGGCCAGGGGTAAGACAGCAGGAATGTCACAGAAGAAGTAGTCCACCCGGCTGAAGTCACAGTATGTTAACTGAAAGGTGAAGGAGGTCAGGATGGTGGCATGGAGACAACCCACCAACCAGGCTGCCACAACCAAACCCACACAGACCCCAGGTCTCATGATAAGCATGTACCTCAGTGGATAACAGATGGCCACGAAGCGGTCATACGCCATCACAGAATAGAGGCATCCTTCAGCAGACCCAAGGAAATGGTAGAAGAAGAGCTGAGCAGCACAGCCCTCATAAGAAATGGTGTGGCTTTGGCCGGAGAGGTAGAATAGCATCTTGGGACAGGTTACAGATGGGAACAGCATGTCAAAAATAGATAGAAGTCCCAGGAAGAAATACATGGGGGTGTGAAGGGTAGAGGAAGAGACAACTGCTATAAGGATGAGTGAATTTCCAAGCAGGGTGAAGAGGTAAATAAATGAGAAGATGACAAACAGCACAGTCTCCAGTCCCTTTGTCTGAGGTATTCCCAGGAGAATAAACTCATGGAGCTCTGTGTGATTCCTCATGTTCCTGGAGCACACAAGATGGTGAAAGCATGGCTGCAGAAGCTGACTCGTGGCAGACACAATACCAACACATTCATCACCACCAATATTTTTTTACATTTTTTTTAAAGATTTTATTTTATTTATTTGACAGAGAGAGATCACAAGTAGGCAGAGAGGCAGAGAGAGAGAGGAGGAAGCAGGCTCCCTGCTGAGCATAGAGCCCGATGCGGGACTCGATCCCAGGACCCTGAGATCATGACCTGAGCCGAAGGCAGTGGCTTAACCCACTGAGCCACCCAGGCGCCCTTTTTTTTACATTTTTAAAGAAGATTTTATTTTTAAGTAATCTCTACACCCAACATGGTGCTTTCAGTTACAACCCCGAGATCAAGAGTCACATACTTGCCAACTGAGCCATCTAGGTGCCCCAGTCTTTGTTTAAATATAAATGTGATGCTGAAATTAAGAATTAGGGATTCTACCAAAGATATTTAGGGGGTGGTAAAGCACATGTATGCTTTTATGTCTCAAGATATCATCTTCTTTCAAGAGTACGGATACAAAGCAATATGAAACACCACCATGGCTAAGGGAATGAAAACCCCAATACTGAACAGATTAACATCCACAACCAATTATGTGGCAATAAATGCCCTAAACTTGACTAGCCTGGAAACCTTACCCTCCTGATTCCTTTTCAGAAAGCACCTAGTGTTATTCAAAAGCCATTGTCAAATACCCTAAATTTTAGAATGCTCTGAAATTATTACATTTGTCCTCAGACTACTTTAAGTCTTCTTTATTAACCTTGGGAGTCAATGGCTGTAGTGAGCCTCCTTTTGGCTTGAGAGTCCATGCCTAATGAAAGGAATTTAGGTACACAATGAAATGTGCAGTATCGAATTCCCAAACTAGAAAAGATAAGATGAACTTTGAACATCTTCACAACTGATGGCAACTCATTGTTTTTTCTTGCTGGTGGAAAAAAGTCATGTATGTGATAGGTGGAAGTAGAGAGCTAAGGAAGAAGAACCAACCTTCCTGAGGAGAAGGAAAAGGAATAAGTCATGATTGGTGCAAAGTTTGTTGTGTAATAGTACAAAGTTCAAAAGAGGGTAGGGACCCAAGAGAGTTGCCATTTTGGCATTCAAATCTAGGGGTTTTCATAAGCTATTTTTGGGAACTATCTTGAGTATCCTGAATGTGGGCCCCCTGTGGATTGACTGCTAAGGTGTGCCAATGGGGATTTTGATCATGCACCTGTCAGGTTCTATTCATGTGTTAATGGTCTTTTGGGCTAACATCTGGAGATTAACTGCCTCGACTTGTGATAGTGACCAAAGTTTTATGGTTAATTGCTTTGTTTCAGGATGTTTTGCAGAAGTCTCTTCTACAGAGGTTACTAGACAGGATACTACTGTGGTCTTGCCTAAGTTGTAAAACAGGAAACTAGTGTGGTTTCATTTTAGCTGTCCCAGCTCCCTGTTTTCCTGTTGGGGACCCTGTCCCTGACTACCTAAGTGTCCAACAAACTCCTAACAATATGACATATTAAAAGAACTTGGATTAGAGATCTAAAGACCCAAGTTCAAGTTCTGATTTTTGGTGGTGTGACCATGGATCAGCAACTTAACATTTCTGAACCTCATATTCTCATCTATAAAGAAGCAGAAAGCATTCCCTGTACCAGTAGTCTCAACCTGAATTTATCACTCCAACTAGGCCATTTTTGAGAATGAAAGAAGGCATTACTAATAATTAAGGCAGTACGGTAGTGGTAACATAGGAAACTTTCTGCCACTTCACTGAGTAATCTCAACATTATGCCCCTCATTTGTGTCCACAAATCTGTATTTTGATATGCACCACTGTAATTGTGTTCCTTGAAATGTGGGTTATTTTTCTTTTTTAAATAGGCTCCATACCCAGTGTAGAGCACAATGTGGGGCTTGAACTCACAACCCTGAGATCAAGAACTGAGCTGAGATCAAGAGTCATATGCTTAACCAACTGAGCCACCCAGGGGCCCCAAAATATGTGGTAGTCTTGTAACTATGCCTGGTATATAGTAGCTACTCACTAAATGTTTTTGATTAACTGAGCTAATATTTATTTCTCAGAATTATTGTAAAGACTAAATATGATGATGTTTATGAAAGATCTTGATACATAATAAAGTGCTATATAATGGTTCATTATTATAATATTTATTATAGAGGGTCTCATGCTAAAGAATTTGGGAAGTTGTTACCTGCATGAAGATGATAGTCAGTGTCTTAAGTCTTAATGAGGCCCCTATAGGAAATACGGTACAGGAGGCCAAAATAGGTATGGTGACCAATACCTGAGAAATACATTTTTGGAAAAGGAGAAGGAAAGGGAATCTGTATGAAGAAATATATTAAATCTTTGAAGAATTTGAAAGAGAACCAGGAGAATGTGTTTTATATATCTTTGTATCATAAAGATTATTTTCTCTGTGCCATAGAAATATAATTTCTTGGGGTGCCTGGGTGGCTCAATGGGTTAAGCCTAAGACTTTTGATTTTGGCTCAAGTCATGATCTCAGGGTTATGAGATCAAGCCCCATGTCCAGGTCTGTGCTCAGTAGGGAGTTTCCTTCTCCCCCCCCCCCACCTGAACTTCCCCCCACTCAAATAAATAAATAAATCCTTAAAAGAAGAAATATACCTTCTCCATATCAGGAAATATATCTAATTTTTAAATTCGAAGCAACTGTGTGGTGCTTGGAACATGGAAGATATGACTTAAGGCATGGGGAACATAAAAGAATAAATGAATGCATTCCTGAATGCTATTTGATAGAGTGATGGAGGAAAGGATTCTAGTCATTGCGTAAAATGAGAAGGAAGCCCTCAACTGTGATTTCTTCCAACAATTCTTGCTACCCAGGACTCCAGAGTTGAGAGTAAAGTGAAAAGTTGAGAAAGATGGGGAGTTGCTCTGAGACTTACATGATCGAATTGTCATGACTGGCTCAAGTATCTCCCTCCTTTTATCTTCAGTTTCTTCTATAGAGGTGTGGGGCTCTCCATTTCAAATGTTGTCTTCCCTAGGTGCCATGGAATTGGACTCGGGCGCTCTAGCTGTAGACCTCAACTGGTCTTTTGCATTCAGACTCACTCAGAGGGAGGATGCTATATATTCAACAACTGTCCTATCACCTAGTGTGATTTCCTCAGAGTTAGCAGAAGCAAAATAATCTCCTATCTGTGTAGGATTTTCAATTACTTCATAATCCCTCTGGAGCCCCATCTGTGATGTAGTCCAAGACCCAGGGAACAAGAGCCCTCTGAGCACAGGGAGCAATTAAATGCTGGGTGTTGAGAGAGTTTAAGAGTGAAAAAATAGTACATGGTAATCAAGATAAAAAGGAATTAGGAGTCAAAGAACTTGTGGAGCCACCAACCACCCCATTTTTCTGTTCTGAGTAGACTTCCCATGGAATCCTTTTGTCCTTTACAAACCTCAGAGATTTGGCTGCTTCTTTGTCATTTCTTTACCCCCCTTCCAATTTCTACCTATTCCCTTACCTCTTTCAGTTGTAGATGAAATTCTAGCATGGTGAAAACATATCCACTTTGGAGCCAGAAGGTTCTGGTATGGAGAAGAAGCCTGTTTCTCATTAGCTGTAAGTCCTTGAGAAAGTCAGTAGTTCTTTCTGAACCTTAATATAGCCATTTATAAAATGGAGTTATAGTATTTCACAAGGTGATTGTAAATGAAATAATGCTTACACAGTTCCTGATATAAACTATTTGCTCCTCTGATTTTTATTGAAAATAGATGGAATGCGGACTTCTCTTCATTATTAGAAACTTTGCTTTTTTCCCCCCTTACTCCTGCCCTACCCAATCTTAGGATGAAGTTTTGTTTTCTTTGTCTGTTGGCTTAATTTTTTGTTTGTTTGTTTTGCCCCTTTTTTTAGTTTTGCTTATTTTAACTACTAGTAATTATAGTGAGAGACATGGTGAGTAACAAAAACAAAACAAGCTAATATTTCTAGAGTTAATAAAAATGTAAGAAATTTAGGAATCCTTCTCATAATAATAGCCTGTTCTCTAAAGAACCTAAATGATAGAAGACTTCCAGACTCTCAGCATTTAACCAGGCCAACCAAGAAAGGGGAAAATGCCCCAAGAAAGGGAAAGTGGAACTAACATTTGAAGAGTGCCTACTTGTGACAAATGACTTAAAGAATCCTATTTTATTTAATTCTCCCAACATACGTATAGGGTAAGTATTATTAGTTTGCTTCACAAATGATGTCATGGATCCCACCAGAGAAGTTAAGTGGCTTTCTCAAGATTCCACAACTGTTCAGTAGTAGAGGTAGGCATCGAGCCTAGACTCACAGACTGATTTCAATGGCAAAACCAAGTTGGTATTAAAACATCAGAACCTGATTCCTAGTTTTCCTCAAAATTTTTGAGCCTCTGGATGAGGAAGGTATGCCTTCTTTTCATCCTCAGGGATTTAGACCCAAGAGCTTCAACCTGCCTATCTCCTTTTGTACTTATTTGTGCTTGTTTGTCCAAAGTATATTTGCTTGTCGTCAATGACAATTACTACTGTTAAACAATAGTCAGCCTCTTCTAAGGAGTTTCTGACGAGCAACTAAGTGGCTTTGTGGTGGCAGTCATTAACCCTGTGTGAAATTAAAGCTGTTCATCCTACTGTGTAAATTACTTAACACTGGTTTCTTTTCTTCTCTTTCTTTCTTTTTTTTTTTTTTTAGATTTTATTTCTTTATTTGACAGACAGAGATCACAAGTAGGCAGAGAGGCAGACAGAGAGAGAGGAGGAAGCAGGCTCACTGCTGAGCAGAGAGCCCAATCAATGCGAGGCTCGATCCCAGGACCCTGGGATCATGACCTGAGCTGAAGGCAGAGGCTTTAACCCACTGAACCACCCAGGTGCCCCTTAACACTGGTTTCTAGTAAGAATTTAATATAGAGTAGCTAGATCTGTATTTTTTTTTCCAATCCACCTTATTGCTTATCTACCCATTTATGATAAGTTCCTTTAGGGCTCGGTTTTCATGTGATCTCTTCAAGCATAAAATTTGCAATTTAGATAAAAATGTTGGCTATTTTTTTTTTTTTTATAATGTTGAATTTATTAAGAATACATTATTCATACCGCGCAAAAAATGTTGGCTATTAATGGCAATTGTTATCACTGATAGGTCAGGTAGTAAATGCTTATAAGACTTGTGTACATTTCTGAGCATTTATCCATTTGGTCTGTTTGAAATCTATTTTACAATAGCTGTGATAGATAGCAATCACAAGACCTAAGGGTATACAACCATCAGCATTTATATGTATTTATTCATTAATCAAATAATTTTATGCATTTTAGGCACTTCTTTACTTAAAGGATTAAAAGTTTTAAGAACACATAAAGGGCTCAAATATGATAAGAACAAGAGGAAGTCTTAGATGAATCACCAAGGAAACATTAGAGGAGAGAAAAGAACAACAGGAGACTTCTATGAAACTCCATGATGATAAGAGAGATAGATAGGAAGTAGGAAATAAGGGGATGGCCAGAACAACTTGTTCAGACCTTACTAAGTATCTCTCTCTTTTTTAAAGATTTTATTTATTTATTTATTTACTTATTTATTTATTTGAGAGAGAGAGACCACATGAACAGGGGGAGGGTCAGAGGGAGAGGGACAAGCAGACTCCCCACTCAGCACTCCCCACATGGTGTTCCATCCCAGGGCCCCGAGATCATGAACTGAGCCTAAGCCAGACAGTTAACCAACTAAGACACCCAAGTGCCCTGTGTTAAGTTATTTCTATGCAGTAACACAAACAGCTCTTCTTTCAGGAAGGGAAAAACTGTGGAAAGAACTGGATGGAAATAAGCAGCATTCTATGATCAACACACACGGGCATAAACAGAGTCTATGTGTTGTCTTGGTAGGTGCGGAAATGGATCAGACACTGTTCTCATAATTACAGACCTCTCTCTCATTTTCTATCAATATGCTTTTCATATTCAAAAGAAGTTGTTGGCTTTAAAAGTTTACTCTTCTTATTGATCATAATCAGATATAGGGAGGTGAAGGAGCGTGTGGCACAGAGCCCAGATAAGTGTTATGAATCATAGAGAAATTCATTACTTTCTCCTGTAAAATCTGTGTTAATACAGTGGTTCTACTCCATGAAAGCCTCGGGGACTTGGGACCCTTCTGTCTTGTGGACTCTCATTCTTAGGGGTTCTCACCCTAGTCTCCATAGTCCAAAGTGGCTCAGAATGTATCTGCATTCCCATCAGTGAATAGGAAGAGGGGAAAGTGAGGAGGTCATAATCTTTTCTTCGAAAGGGTGTGGTGTGATGTTGCCCATGTCATTTTTTATTTCCCATTGGCCAGAACTTAGTCCTAAGGTCACACATTTAGTTTTAAGGGAGGCTGGGAAATGTCCTTAATTCTGAATGGACATAGACTTGGCTCAACTTGGGGTAAACTTGAGAGTTGATATTGGAGGATGCTTAGCAACATGCAGTCACAAGGACAGATTTTTGGGTGAAGACACCTAATCTAAAGTAGGTTTTGTTTATTCTCTATTATATTACAAATTTTGTTTTCCTTAAGCATTTATACTATCAGATATTTTCTTTTTTATTTACTTGCTTATTTGTTTATTGAATATTTCTTCCCCCTGTAATGTAAACTTCACCTAGGAAAGGGTCTTTGTGTCTTGTTATTGCTACAATGACAGTTTTTAGAACAGTGCCTTGCCTACAGTAGAAGTCCAATAATTTTATGTTGACTAAAAGAATGAGTAACATTTTCTCTTTTACTCTCTGATCATTGGATTCATTTAATAGTCTATATACAAAGAATGAAATTATTCACTGTGTTTATGGAAAGTATGAATAAGCAGATAAATAAAATGTATTCATATTTTTAATGGCTATAAAGGTCTGTTTAATTATGTCTATTGTGCCAAGTACAGAGGTCTTTCATATAAGTGTCCTTCTGATAACCAGCATCATGGGTATGTTTCCTGATTCGGTTCCTTCCAACCCAGATGCCATGCAGAGTCTGTGGCAGATGTCTAGTTTTAATTTCTCTAGTTCAGCTGGGTCAGATGATAAACTGTCTGTTTTTCCAGCATCTCCCTGTTGTTGATCAGACACTGCAGCCAACAGAAGTTACAGTCAGGAGAAACAATACCAGATGTGATTTCTACCAAAAGCAAAGGGTCATTCCCTTTCACAATTAATTTGGTACATGTAAGGAACATAGTCCCAAAGCTTAATTATGATAAAATAGAATCTGTGCTTATATTGTGCTTCACTATATGTGTGTGTGTGTGTGTGCACGCACGCGCGCACACACACACAGACATACAGACACACAGATATCACATCCATTAAGATCCCTTTGGTCTTTAGTAACAACCCAGAGAAGTAGGTATGCCATTATTTTCATTTTGCAAATAAGATAAACTCAGAGAAAGTAGATGGGAATGACATTGCAGAGACCAAAATTAACCTGAGTTTTCATACATATATTCTCTTGAACCTATACATAGTCTCAATGGTAATATGATTCTTTTAAGTGTCAGATTTAGCATCATTTTGAAATAGAGAAGACATAAGAAACTTGATTGCTTCTAGTATCCTTTAGCCGGAAAATAAGCATAGATGTTCTCACTTAATTTGTTACCCCCACCATCAAAAAACCCAAAAAACAAAAACAAACAAACAAAAAAACCCCAAACCCAAACCAAACACCTTAATTTTATGGTCCCAATGAAAACCCATAAACCACCCATGATTGGCAGACTTGGTCCCTGTAAGCATTGCCCTGTCTCCTCCTCATCCCCTCTGGCCACCCCTTCCCCCCATGATGTTAGGAAGGATGTTAGGAAGTCAATGATATAATGCCCATAAAGGTCAGGGCCTATCACACAGTATTATTAGTAGGGCCCAGTGCACAGTAAGCCCTTGATAATTAAATCTGTTACAGAAAGATGATGTGATCTGATGTGATTGTTGCTCTTCAAGCATTTCACTGGTTAAAGAAAATCTCTTCCCTTTGCCTATCCTCCGATGGTTCCCTCACTGAGACTAGGCAAAGGAAAACAAGCAAACATCATAGGGTTGAAGAATTTTCCCTTGATCCCTTAATCAGGCAGTCGCTACTTTATAACCGGTCCCTAGAAGGGGCAGGTCTTCCCAGAAATTATGTCAGCAGCTGTTTTCTGCTACCTGTGACTCAGAGCCCTCAGACCTCCTGAAAAGGTAGGTGACCTGCGGCTGCGCTCGCTGGGGCTGAATCCCAGCCCTCCACTCTAGTGGTTGAGACCCGTTCTTTTCCCATCGCCAAATCTGCGGGGGCTTGTTTTGACTGCAAGCCCAGGGGGTGGGAAATTGAGTTCTGGTGTTAGGTCTCTGGAGGTTTTCTGCAGGTTTGGCAGTTTAGGGGAGTTTTATGAGGGCTGGATAGGGGATTTAGGCATCCCTGATCCTCTCAAGGTCTTTTTAAATTTTTATTTTATAACTTTTCTTCTCTTTTATTTTACCTTTGTCTCTTTCTTTTTTGTAGAAAATTAATGTTTTCTCATTTTTATCTAATTTCATGCTGTGGAAAGGAAGTTTAAAACCCAGCTGGATTGCAGCCCCTAATCCCTTTCGTATAGAGGTATTGGAGGGGCGGACTGTGATCCCTTCCGCTAATGCTTGGACGCTGCAAACCTAGAACTGAAAGTTTAAAGATTAAATCGCTTCCTCTTTCTGTCTAAGCCCCACTGCGTATTCAAATCGCCTCTTGCGCTGGATCACGAGTTTTCAGCTGGTTCCCCGCAGCAAGCTGCAGGGGTGTGGCTCGCTGCGCCACTGGCTCGCGGGCTCCTCTTTCTCCCTGGCGGGGGGCGGAACTGCAAGGAGCCCAGACTCCTGGATTCCTGAGGGGTCCACCTTCACACGCAGCCCCTGGCTTAGGGGGCTTCTTCAAGTTGCCTCGGATTCAGCGCTTTGACCTTGGTCAGCTGCTGTGGTCAGTCTTTGCCACCTGTTGCTAGGTGCATTTCTGAAATGCCATCCCGAGGGGCCCAGGACTAATTGTGACCCACTTCAGTTTGTACTGGGAACGGTGGGAGAGAAGCTGCAGAAACGCAAATTTTCCTCAGTGAGGGATTTGTTCTGGGGACATAAGGCTGGTTTATGTTTTGTTTTTGATTGGTTTTGTTTTGTAGGAGATCGCTCTCTGCTCTCTCCGCCTGGAAGCCACCCTTGGTGAGTATCGCCAACCCTTGGTGAGTATCGCCAACCCTTGGAGTTTGCTTGCCTGACGTTTCTTCACCTGTTGCTCCCCTGTGTCCTGGGTCCTTCTCCTGTTTTAAGCTTCCTCCGGATGTTATTAGAAATTCTTCCCTCCCCCAGCGACAGCCTGTTCCCCCAGAGAGCTTACGCCAGTCAAGTGTCTGAATGAGAACCCTTTTCCTGAGGATTCTCTCCTCGCTACAACTGGCTCTGCCCTCTGTGTTTCTATCAAACACGGACCATTTTAGCTACACTCAGTTTTTATCCAGTTCTTTAAGATAACAAACACCAAACCAAAAGCCTGATTTATTTGGTGCCGATTTGTGGAGGTGGGACACAGTCTACAAGAAGCACCATCGCTATGAGACAGATGAGTCACAGGGAGTTGCTCTGGTTGGGGGTAGGGTGTGAGGTTTTAAACAGTGATTGGGATGAGCATAAAGGGTCTAGAAGCATTTCTGCCAAAAGCTTCAGGATCCGTGAGGGGGGTGTTGTTCTGGGAAGGAAAGTTGCCCTTCTCAAGAACCTACATGTTTTTCTGGACTGTGGACTGTGGATTCCTGAGTGAAGTTTGGGCTTCCCCTGGACTCATCTGCCCTGGGACTCTGGATAAACACATTAATTTCACTTTCCTTCAGCATTCCCTGGGCACCAGGCAATTCTATTTTAGTTCCTTAAGTTGTATTTTCAGTGAAAAGTCCCCTAACTGGTACTGGAAATTGCAGATTGTGTCACCCTTGACAGAGCAGGGAGAGGCAACATCACAAGTGATTCTGTTCAGAGTGGTTGGAGGGCAGCTTCTAGGGCTACTAGGGCCAATGATTAGTACAAGACCTACCTGCTTATTCTCCGGGTTAAAGAATCATAATGTAAATCATAATTTAGGTATGTAAATTTATCTCCTTGTTACCATATTACGTGAAGTGGTGGTCTAAGATTATAATAAAATTCGGAAGATACGGTTAGGACAGCATGATTTAAAACAGAGGATGTGTTCCATACATGATATGTATATATGTATATCAGAATACCGTGGACAGAGGAAACAAACAGTGGTTTCAGTTGTGAGCCCCAAAAGAAAAGCCACAAGGGTAAGTGATCTAAGTTGCAGGGGCCCATTTTAGATCAAGCAGTTCCTTATGAAGCAGGTCTCTGGGTAGCATGATGCAAAGTTAACAGCCAAGGTCTGTTTAACAACTGTAATAATTATAACAGGAGCAACACTAGTCTATTACCATTGATTAAATGCTTCCCATAGACCAGGCACTCTTCAAGGGATTTCCCATATATAAATTTACATATGCGTATATGAGAAATGGTTTTCATTTTAGAAGGAGAACACTGAGTTTCACAGGGGTTAAGTTCATTATACCCATATACCTAAGGAATGGTATATTACATATACTTGTGAAAAAGTGGAACTGGTATTTGACCCAGCTTCGGGGTGTTTCAGAGACTTCCTGTGTAGTAGGGACTTTGTAAATCTTACTGCTTCCCCATCTGGGTCTGGCATTTAGAAGGAGCCCTCCCATTGGCTTCTTTGTCCCTGTCTTTATAGCTTCTTTCTCCTTCCAGCTCCATCATTAGTCCTCTGAATGTATTCTTATGCCAGAGAGTAGCATATAAAGTCTGGCATTTGAATAGATATCCCCCAACATATTACTGTATTCATGATGTATCTTTTTCACAGTAGTCCGGTATCACCATGGTGCTCCAGGGTGGCCTACTAACCCGCAGAGAGGAACCAGGTAAGCCTGATTCATGACCCTTACTTGCCACTATATCTTTGGCATCTGGCTCCATGCCTGGCAGACAGGAGGCCTTCTACTAAAGTTTGTTCACCTCTTGAACTCTGGTCTATCTCCAGTACCCCTGAAGAGCATCTCTGTGACCTTGTCCATTCGTGAGTTTGTGGCTGGTGTGTCTGCTACCTTGAACTATAAGAATGAGGAGGAAGTTCCTTTGGAGACCTTCTTTGTGTTCCCCATGGATGATGACTCAGCTGTCTACAGCTTTGAGGCTGAGATGGATGGGGAGAAAATTAAAGCAGAATTAAAGGAGAAGGCAAAGGTACTAGGGATAAGTAGATTATCCCCTCCCTTCTTATTTCCTTAGTGCATACTCTTAGAATCTCTACGAATGCACCTTCAAAAAAGTGCTGATATGGAATGCTTTCTTCTACTCCCCCCTGGCTTCTGTTTTCCTAAAATCACCTGGGTGGGGGGTGGGAATCAATCAGAGGCATATAAAGTACACCTGTGAGCTTCACAGGCCTTCTCCATCGCCTCTATTTCTCTGTTCTTAGGCCCACAGCATCTATGAGAGTGCCATCAGCAACCGCCGCCAAGCTTTCCTACTGGAGGAGGACAAGTACTCCAAGGACGTCTTCTGTTGCAGTGTGGGGAACCTGAACCCAGGGTCGAATGTAGCGCTCACCCTGAAGTATGTGCAGGAGCTCCCCCTGGAAGCAGATGGAGCCCTGCGCTACGTGCTCCCAGCTGTCTTGAATCCTCGATATCGTGGCTCTGGTGAGTCTCCTTTCTTTTCAAATCCTGGCAGTGGGTGGTATAATTTGGGAAGTCCCCTCAAGGTTGTAGGGGTGCTAAGAAGTGTAGGAAGGGGAAACAGAACTAAAGTCACTTTTTGTAGGATCATTTGAGGACAGTTGTCTTGATATGAAGACTCCCGTAGTTCCTTTGGAGGACTTGCCATATACCCTCAGCATGGTTGCCACCATCAGTTCCCAGCATGGCATTGAGAGGGTCCAGTCCAACTGCGCCTTCAGTCCTACCAAGTACCTTGGAGAAGATAAGACTTCTGCCCAGGTAATTCATAAGAAAGCACTGTTATTGCCAGCACCCCTATTCTTTGGGTTCTGATCTTGTTCCAGAATGGTCCTTACTTTCCTTATTAACTAGAGGGAATCCTACTTTCTTCCTTTTTAATCCCCATTTCTTCTCCAGTGCCTTCTCCCCATTCTTGTCTCCCCACACTCCCTCGTGGAGGAAGTAGCTCTCAGCCCTGACCTCAGCCGCACACAGCAAGCAGTGATAGTTCTAACATGGATCTTTTCCTTGTTCTCAACTCAGGTTTCCTTGGCTGATGGACACAAATTCGATCGAGATGTGGAGCTCCTGATTTACTACAGTGAGGTGCATACCCCCACTGTAGCTGTGGAGATGGGGCAACCTAGAGACAACTCAGGTATTCTCTTCCTTCCTTTGTATGGCGACCTAAAGGGGGAACTCCTGTCTTAGAATTAGCCTCAAATTACCCTCACTTTTCTTTCCTCCTATCCAGTAGTGGGTAAAACATTCAAAGAGCTTACATTATAGTGTGCAAAAATGGTCAGATACAAAGAGTGCCCATCTACGCGGTTGTGTCTCCTAGGCAGATTAAGATGATCAGTAGATAACTAGATCAAGGGTATGGACACATAATTCACAAGAGGAAACACAACTAGTTTACGAACATAAGTGACAATAATCAGTCTCTACAAGTGCAAATTAAAATAAAATAAAAACAACTGGAAGTTTGTATCTCTTAATCCCTTTTATCGATTTCTATTCTATCCTATCCCATTATCTATTACCTATTTTACAAAGAGGTATATACTTCCAGTTGCAAAATAAGTAAGTCACAGAGATGAAGAGGAGAGCACAGGGAATAGAATCAGTAAGATTGTAATAATGTTGTTCGGTGGTGGATGGGGACTATACTTACTGCAGTAAGTGCTGAGTAATGTATAGAGTTGTTAAATCATTATGTTGTATACCAGAAATTAACATGACACTATGTTAATTATACTTCAGTAAAAAAGTAAGTATTCATTTGTAGGGAAAAAAACAAAATAAAAATAATGATTGTGACATTTTCCCTTTTCAAACTATCGAAGATTTCCAAATACCCCATCATCCGTTTCCAGAGAGTTTTCATCTTGCCCTGGTATCTTAATTACTAAGACTAAGTTTTAGTCTGTTAACAAATTTAGTTTCCTAATTTCTTGTGTTTTCTAAATTCTCCTGTCTATATGTGTACTTTCCTTACGATTATAACTGGTACCACCCATGTCAGTCTATTGCTCTCTTGGGGCCTTCCTGGGAAGCCATGCCCCTGGATTGCAGGGACCATGAAGCCTGATTAGAGAGATACTGCCACTTCTGAAGCATTTTCCACCTTGGTTGAATGGAAGGATGTTTGGGAACAGTCATAGTCAAAGTGCTATAGCTTGGGTTAGGTTCTTTCTTCTGTTAACTACAACCACTGTGAAGACAGTTTCCTGTACTACAGGAAGAGCTCCTTAGTTTGTCCTCACTGGTTCAACCACTTTTCCTCCAGGCAAACTATCCATGCTAAAGCCCTTAGAGGGGCTCCCAGCTTCAACCAGTTCTGCTCTTCCATGAGGCTCCACACTCTGTATGTTAGTTGAGTCCTTTTGTACTGGTTCTGTCCTTTCCCTTTGGTGGGTTCCCCTTGGGTGTCCAGGAAATAGTCCCACAGTACTGGGAGTCTGGTCTTCAGTCAGGATTATTTTATTATACCACAGAAAGTTGAATATTGCTGAATCTTAAAAGATACGAATTGAGATCTTAGTTCCTTTCCTTCCAAGCAGTTCCCTTGGCCCCGATGTGGAATTCCCCATCTTTTCCTATGGTGGGCTTTGCAGGCCAGAGGGGGACATTAGGAGCAGCTTTTATGATCTTGTGAATCCCTCCTAGCAGGGCCATTCAAGTCTGGCCTTCTAGATCATCTATCTGGTCAAGATAACTTGCTGTTTCCATCCATATAAAGAAACAAATGACAACTGGCAGCTTGGCTCACTAAAACCATTGAGAGTCTGCCAAATGAAGCATACCACTACATGATGAAAATACAAAATTTGGGGATGCCTGGGTGGCTCATTTGGTTAAGCAGCTGCCTTCAGCTCAGGTCATTATCCCAGCATCCTGGGATCGAGTCCCACATCGGGCTCCTTGCTCCGCAGGGAGCCTGCTTCTCCCTCTTCCACTCTGTCTGCCTGTGCGCTCGCTCACTCTCTCTCTGTCTCTGACAAATAAATAAATAAAACCTTAAAAAAAAAAGAAAATACAAAATTTGTATTTTTTAAACTTAAAATGTACTTAATCATATTAACATGATTTTTTAAAAAACTATATGTATAATTTAATAAAAAATGTGATATCACCTTGCACCAGTTAGAATGGCCAAAATTAGCAAGACAGGAAACAACATGTGTTGGAGAGGATGTGGAGAAAGGGGAACCCTCTTCCACTGTTGGTGGGAATGCAAGTTGGTGCAGCCACTTTGGAGAACAGTGTGGAGATTCCTTAAGAAATTAAAAATAGAGCTTCTCTATGACCCTGCAATTGCACTACTGGGTATTTACCCCGAAGATACAGATGTCGTGAAAAGAAGGGCCATCTGTACCCCAATGTTTATAGCAGCAATGGCCATGGTCACCACACTGTGGAAAGAACCAAGATGCCCCTCAACGGACGAATGGATAAGGAAGATGTGGTCCATATACACTATGGAGTATTATGCCTCCATCAGAAAGGACGAATACCCAACTTTTGTAGCAACATGGACAGGACTGGAAGAGATGATTCTGAGTGAAATAAGTCAAGCAGAGAGAGTCAATTATCATATGGTTTCACTTATTTGTGGAGCATAACAAATAGCATGGAGGACAAGGGGAGTTAGAGAGGAGAGGGAGTTGGGGGAAATTGGAAGGGGAGTGAACCATGAGAGACTATGGACTCTGAAAAACAATCTGAGGGGTTTGAAGCGGCGGGAGGTGGGAGGTCGGGGTACCAGGTGGTGGGTATTATAGAGGGCACGGATTGCATGGAGCACTGGGTGTGGTGCAAAAACAATACTGTTATGCTGAAAATTAAAAAATAAACTTTCTAAAATTATTATTAAGAGTTTAACCAGAGTTAAACCCTAGGTTGAATTCCTTAAATGTATGATACCACTTAACCCTTAAAATAATCTTGAATCAGGTGTTAGTGCTTGGATTCTTCAGATGGAGAAACTGAGGCTAGCAAGTTGAGGAGATAGGGCTGGAAATATCTTATTTAAAAATGAGGAAGTGGAAACTCATGTAGGTGGAAATAACTTGAGCTGTGCCAAAAGGAATTATAGTAGAAATACCTAGATGGTCCATACTGTGTATCTGGTACTGTTTTAAACACATGAGGTATATATTTCATTGTCCTGGCAACCTTTCTGATTTACCAGTCTAGCGCCAATCCCACTACAATTCAGCAGTCTCTTAAAATGGAAAGACATTTACCTTACCTATTAAAAAAAAAAGCTTCTCTTCCACTATGCATCTAGAGATCCGGATTTTTTAGAAGCTATCCTTGAACCAGCGTTTAAGCACGTGTTTGTTGAGCTGCTCCCATTTTATTTGGAAGCTACTTTGTCATTGGGGTATCCCAGGGTTAAGAGATGAAACTGAGCCACGTCCTGTAGGTGTACTGAATCCCAAGGCTACTGAGAATTTAAATGCATCATCCCGGAATCACTTTATAATGATAGGATATTGGAATTCCATTCTTTGTCAACTTATATATTTCTGAACTGTAAAACAAGTGGATATAACTCAGCCCTTCTCATTTTTCATTTCTATCTCAGTACTAACATTTCAGTTCCTGCATCAGTTTTCACTTGTTCCTCAAAATAAAATCAGAGCTTTGACAACTTGGTAACAAAGGCCAGACTCCCATAGGTTTCCTCCATAGCATTGTTTGGGTGATGCTATTAGTTCTGGAGATGTTTCATACCCAAAGCAGACAGACCTTCCTTGGTGTGTATGACGCTATACTCTCAGCTCTTGCAAACTGTCAATATAAGAACTGCTTATGAGCATCATGTTTTCAAAAGTGTAATTAAAGACTTAAACAAGGACCCACGTGATAAATTTTCCATTGATTTGATTTGAAAGGAAGGTGTCTCTGCAAATAAATCGGCTCGGTTCTTCTGGCAAATGCTGGAACATTTTAACTTCATGATTTCACTTATCTACCTAGCTACTAGGAAACTAGCATCCAAATCTATATTTATTGCTTATGCTTGGTAACTTCTACCTTCTTTTTTCTCTTTCATGTCTTTTCTGCTTCTGTATCTTTTGTGTTTATAACTCACCTCAGACCCTTTGCCAGGAGACACAGAATGAAGATCAAACGGTGTTTTAGGTTTGGGTTTTCTCAGCTCCCTATATAAATAACACACTACAATCGATTCTTGAGGTCTTTACTATTCTTGAATTCCTTTTTATGCTACAATGTCTTTGTAGATGGTTTCATGAAAGATCCGTCTGCGATGGTGTGTTTCTACCCAAATATCCCAGAAACTCAGTCACCAGTTGTCTCTGGAGAATTCATCTTCCTCATGGACCGCTCAGGAAGTATGCAGTCCCCCATAAGTAAACAGATTAACTCTCAGCTACGCATAGAGGCAGCCAAGGTAAAACTAGTTCCTTTCTCTTTCTGGTAATATGCACAAATAGGGATTATTTAACTCGGGTTAAATTTAGGGTCCATCTGGAACTTTGGGTGTGTTCCCCATCTGGGCTCTTTCTAACATGACCACTCTGAGGCTAGCCTTGGAATATAGGGGCCTGGACTCATGAAGCGGGTGAAGGTCTACCCCATCAAGAGTTCGACTGGCAGCATCCATGTGTCTGAGAAGATTCTCTCGAGCTGTCTCCCTGTACTCTCTTCCTTCAGGAAACGCTGATTTTGCTTCTGAAGAGTTTGCCTATGGGCTGTTACTTCAATATCTATGGATTCGGAAGTTCCTATGAGGCATTCTTTCCGTAAGTTTCTAGAAAGCCCATTGAGGGTCCAAAAATATACTTTAGAGGAAGGACTAGATTGTTGAAGGGGGTTGCTGCACAGATGGCTTTGGCTTTGGCTATTTCAGGTGAGGGTGTTTATGGTGGGGACATCTCAGTTCCGGGACTCGGTGCTGCATGATACTGAAGAGCATGATGTCACTGGGCATGTTTGTTTTTTTCTCAGGAATAGTGTGAAATACACTCAGCAGACCATGGAGGAGGCACTGAGGAGAGTTAAACTTATGCAGGCTAACCTGGGGGGCACGGAAATCTTGACACCACTCCAAATCATTTACAGGCAACCTCCCGTTGAGGGCCACCCCCTTCAGGTAGGAACTGAAAGAGACAAAGGGAATGAAAAATCTCTGTTCAAAAATCCATACCCCTGAACTTCATTGTAGCATTGGTAAAATACGATATATAATTCAGAGTCTTCTGTCATACGGTAAAGAGAAGAAGACAAGAGGCATGTAATAGAATTCCTCTTCCTTGGCTCCATGCTGTGGGCTGTGGGTGATGGAAGTCCTTTTGTAGAAGCCTTAGATGAGACGAGAAGGGGGAGGTGAGGAAAATCCCAGGTGCCCAGCAAACCTTGTGAGGATGTGGTGCAAGGGACCGTGGAAAATTAGGGACCTTGTGCCAGTCTGAGGAGGCATCAGTCTCTGCAACACAGTGGTCAATTTTTTCCAAGGGCGAATTCTGGTATCTTAAAAATGATCTTCACAGAGATTTCATGAATGTCTTCTTTCTTTCGACAGCTTTTTGTCTTCACAGATGGAGAAGTTGCTGACACGTTTAATATAATTAATGAAGTCAAGAGGAACAGGCTGAGGCACAGGTAGGAAGAGAATGTGGTTTCTGGGTGACTGACCCAGCTTAGTCTAAACTACGTGATACCAGTGTTGATATTGCTTTTAGAAGATAGACTAATTCAAGAATTTTAGTTTTACCAGCTGACAAGTTTTTTCTATATCATTTCCCCCTCTCTACTTAAAGGTAAAAGTAATTTTCTAAATAACATCAGTAACACCACAAAGTCATTGTTCTTTAGTCTTTCTAAACCACAATGGAAACAAAAATTGAATAGCAAGACAGTTTATTTAAACTATATTTTTGTCAAACTAAAACATACACAAAGGTACACAAATCATAAGTATACAGCTGATCACTGTATCACTGTGATCACTACTAACTTCATTCTCTCCAAAGGAAATCGCTTTTCTAACTTATAACACCATGGATTATTTTTGCTTGTTTTTTTTTTAAATTAATTTGCTTGTTTTTAAATACAAATAAATGGGTTATACAATATGTTTTTGTTTCTGTGTATCTTCTTCCCCTCAGCAGTATGTTGATATTCATACATAATTTGCATGAAGCTGTGGTTAATATTTATTGGTGTATAGTATTCCATAAGGTGATTTTGCCACAATTTATTTATTGATTCTACTGCTGACAGACTTTGGTTTAGCTGCTAAAAATAATTCTTCTATCACTATCCTAGCATTCTTATATATGTATTTTTTTGCACATACACACATATGCATGTATACATACTGATTTTATATATATGTGTATGTATTTACATATACATACAAAATTTTTTTGAGTTGACATAGTTGTAGAATTTATTGGGAATGCCAAATAGTTTTCCAAGTTATTGTACTAATTTAATTCATACCAGCATTGTATGAGGGTTCTAGTTGCCCAGCTTCCTATCCAAAATTTGGCATTGTTTGTCTTTGTAAATCTTACCTAATTTTATAGGTGTAAAGTGGTATCTCATTATGGTTTTAATTTGCATTTTCCTGGTAACTAATGAAGTTGAGTGTCTTTTCACATTTATTAACCTGTTGGATGTCCTGTTTTGTGATGTACCTTCAAGTCTCTTCTATTTTTTTTCTGTTAGACTTTCTTCTTTTACTGATCTCTAGTTCTGTCTGTGGTCAAGACATAAGAACTTTATTAGTACGTTCTGGAACTATATTTTTTCCTATTCTGTAGCTATCCTTTTCACTCTCAGGATGATATTTATTGATTAATAGTTGTTGTTCACTTTAGTATAATTTAATTTTTTAGTCTTTACCTTTACAGTTAATGTTCTCTGTGTCCTGTTAGAAAGTCTTTCCCTACCCAAGGTAATGAAGCTACTTTTGTTCATTATTTTCCAGAAGTTTTATTATTTTTTTCTCTTATAGTTAGACCTGTAATTTGCCTGGATTTTATTTTTATGCATTGTGGAAGGTAGGGGCCAGTTTTCATTATCTCTTTATGTGGATATCAAATTGACCTTGTACCATTTATTGGTAAGTTTGTCCTTTCCTCCTCAATGTACAGTGTCATTTCATCACAAATAAGCATCTACACATGTATTGATTATTTCTGGATCCTTTGTTCCATTCTGTGAGTCTCTTTATCTAGACGCGTGCTAGAACAATAACAGATAAATTTTTGTAGCTTTTTGAGAAATTTTGATTCCCAGTAGAGTAAGTACTCAACTTTGTTTTTTTTCCTCAAGATTGTCTCAGCTATTCATGACTTGATATTTGTATTTTAGAATTAGCTTGTCAATTTTTACCTAAAAAGTAGACTGTTGAGATGTTAATTAGAACTGTATTGACCTTAGGGGTGCATGGCTGTCTCAGTCAGTAGAACATTTGGCTCTGGATCTTGAGGTTGTGAGTTTGAGCCCCAAGTTGAGCATAGATATTATTTCAAAAAAGAGAATTGCATTGATTTTATAGGTCAGTTTTGGGAGAATTTAGTATTTACCAAATTGAGTATTCTAATCTATATACATGGTATGTCCATCTATTTATTTAGGTCTATCTTGATTCTTCTATATATGTGCTTCCCATATTTTATTTAAGAAATTTAAACTATGGGGGCGCCTGGGTGGCTCAGTGGGTTAAAGCCTCTGCCTTCAGCTCAGGTCATGATCCCAGGGTTCTGGGATCAAGCCCCACATCAGGCTCTCTGCTCAGCGGGGACCCTGCTTCCCCCTGTCTGTGCCTGCCTCTCTGCCCACTTGTGATCTGTCAAATAAATAAATTAAAAAAAAAATTTAAACTGTAGAGAAGTTGCAAGAATAGAACAATATACTCTTCCACCAGATGTCAACATTTTCCCCCATTTGCTTCACCTTTTTATTTCTCTGAAATACTTGAGAGCAAGCCACTGATACTGTAATTCTTCATATGCAAATAATAATGCACTCACCTTCAAAGAATAAGGGCATCCTGATAAATAACCACAATAAAACTACTAAATGGAGGGTATTTAATGTTGAGATGATACTGTTATCTAAATATAGGCCATATTTGCCAAGTTTTCTTTTTTGTAAGAAATTTTTCAAAAAGATTTACTTCTTTACTTTAGAGAGAGAGGGAGCGAGAGAGTGTATGAGTGGGGGGAGGGGCAGAAGGCAAGGGAGAAGGAGAAAACCAGACTCCCTGTTGAGCACAGAGTCTGACCTGGGTTCAGTCTCAAGACCCTGAGATCATGACCTGAGCCAAAAATCAAGAGCTGGATGTTTAATGGACTGAGCCACCTAGGTGCCCCAAGAAATTTTCTAATAATGTCCTTTATAGATTTTTGTCTTTGCTTTTGTTCCAAGAGGAAATCTAAGACCAAGTATTTTCATTGTTATTTTTTTAAATCTTCTTTACTCTAGGAGAGATCCTCAACTTTTCATTATCTTTCATGACACTGGTATTTTAAAAGAGTATTAGTTACTTATTTTTGTAGAATCTCAGTTTATGTTTGTTTGACTATTTAAATTCATGTTTAGGGTAATATTAAATATTTCTTAAAGAACTATTCCAAAAGTAATGTTGGGTCTGGTGATAAGTTTTTTTTTTTAATTTTTTATTTTTTTATAAACATATATTTTTATCCCCAGGGGTACAGGTCTGTGAATCACCAGGTTTACACACTTCACAGCACTCACCAAAGCACATACCCTCCCCAATGTCCATAATCCCACCCCCTTCTCCCAAGCCCCCTCCCCCCAGCAACCCTCAGTTTGTTTTGTGAGATTAAGAGTCACTTATGGTTTGTCTCCCTCCCAATTCCATCTTGTTTCATTGATTCTTCTTCTACCCACTTAAGCCCCCATGTTGCATCACCACTTCCTCATATCAGGGAGATCATATGATAGTTGTCTTTCTCTGCTTGACTTATTTCGCTAAGCATGATACGCTCTAGTTCCATCCATGTTGTCGCAAATGGCAAGATTTCATTTCTTTGGATGGCTGCATAGTATTCCATTGTGTATATATACCACCTCTTCTTGATCCATTCATCTGTTTATGGACATCTGGTCTGGTGATAAGTTTGACCACGTTGTTAGATGTGGTATCTGACAGGTAACTTTGCTATTTTGTCAACATTCTGTTCTTAACAAATATTAGTAGATTCAGCATTCATTGATGATTATTGTCCAGATGTTCTGTCAGTGTTTACAAACAGTGATTTTTAAATTCTGTCAACTTTTCCAGATTAGTTGGCATCCTGTCATAAAGAAGTTTCTCTTTCCCCTCCCTCTCTCCCTTCCCTTTGTTGTATCAATATATACTTTTGGATTCTTCCACTATTTTTCAATTTTTTAAGATTTGTTACTTTCATTTTTCATTTAGATTCTCAAAATTCCAGATTTGGCTTGTGGAAGCTGCATTTCACTTTCTTCTATGTCTTTTTTCATGTGTATCTTTGGTTTTTGAAGATTTCCTTTCATTCTTAAAAAAGAATTTCAAATTCACCTGTACTTTCCCATTTCTGTAGCCGGCTATTTATACAAGAAGCTTATTTTAGTGAAAATGAAAAACAGAAGTCAATGTTTGAGTATTAGGTGTAACTCTTCATTACTGAGCTCTTACTGATTATAGGCATTTTTGGCAGACTAAAGCAGCAAATGTTAATTTTTTTTTTAACTGATGCCCCTACTTCCAAGGTAATGACATAAAATTTCTTTCTTTTTCTATTCCGTATTTGTGTTTTCTTTCCTTCATGATGAAAAATCTGGTTTCCCATAAAATTAGTAAATATATTCATTTCCTTAATCCAACAATACACACCAAATCTCTCTATGTTTTCTAATTCTCTGTGTAGATGTTTTCATGCCTTTTTTAAATTAGATTTTTCCTCTGTGTGATTTTTCTTCTATTTTAAATAGTATTTTTGAAACATTTTATTTTCTGGGCATTTATTTCTATGTAGAAATTGATTCTAATTGTTTTTAAAATTTACATTGACTTTTTTATTCAGTGACTTTGTCTTATTTAAATATTAATTCTAATAGTATATTTGTAGATACTTGTAGATTTTCTATGGATAATCATGTTTGCAAATAACATCAGCCTTATTTTTTTCCTTTCCAGTCCTTAAACCTTTATTTTTCTTCCCTTCTCAGTTGCCCCAGAAAAGAGGTTTAGCACCAACCTGAATAGATGTGGTCATAGCTGGCATTCTTATCTTATTTAGGCCTTCAGAGGGGACATGTTCGACACTGCATAAGTAACTGATTTTTGGGCACCTGGGTGGCTCATTCGGTTGGCTAAGTGGCTGCCTTAGGCTCGGGTCATGATCCCAGGGTCCTGGGATCAAGCCCTGAATCAGGCTGCCTGCTCAGTGAGGAGCCTGAGTCCCCCCTCCCTCTGCCTGCTGCTCCCCCTGCTTGTGCTCTCTTTCTCACTTTTTCTCTCTCTCTCAAAATAAATAAAATCTTTAAAAAAAAATAGGTGTGATTGTGGGCTATCAGGTTTTTGTTTTTGTTTTTTATAGATATTTTTTATCAGATTAAGGAAATCTTACTTCTGTTTTCAGAGTTGTCAGGTTAAGGAAATTTCACTTCTGTTTTGAGAGTTCTTTGCTCCTTTTTTTTTTTTTTTAACAAAAATAAGTGACTCTTGAATTACATCAAATGCATTTTATGTATCTATTGAGATAAGTGCACGATTTTATCCTTTTTTTCTTTTAATGGGTGAATTATAATGACAAGTATTAGACTAACTAACCTTGCCTTTCTGAAATAGACCCAAATTTGTTGTGATCTGTTAACCTTTTCTATGTATTTTTGGATTCAGTTGGCAAATACCTGCTTAGGATTTTTAAATCTATTTCTGTGAGAAATATCGACTGGAACCTTTCTTTTCTTATAACATTCTTGTCAGGTTTTGAAATAAGTGTTATATATAAAAGCATAATAAAATGAGTTGAAAAGAGTTGTGTATTTTTCTGTTATCTTAAAGATTTTCTTTATTAAATGTTCTAGTTTACCTTTTAGTAAAGAAGTTGATGGGAGGTTTTTTTGTGGGAAAGTTTTTAAATCTCTTTCATAGAAATGAACTATTCAGACTTCTTTATGTCTTTTTTGGGCCTTTGTATATTTTATCTAAATTTTCAAATTTTATCTAAAATTTCAGATTTTCAAATTTCTTTGCATAAAATTCTCTTATGCTGTATTGCCTCATGCTGTTGTTACATTTTGTAGAATCTGTGATATATTACCTTTTCATTCCTAATGTTGTTTATTTGTGTCCTGTTTTTTTTCCTTGTCCTAAATCCTTGTCAATTTTAATAATCCTTCCAGAGCATCAGCACTTTTAGGTTTTTAAATCCTATCTATTATATGGTAACTTTTTATATCATAATGCTTGCCCCCATATTTATTATTTCCCTTTAAATTTGCACTCATATATATTCATTTCCCTTTCAATTCTTTGGGATTATTGGCTGTTCTCTTTCTAACACCTGGAGATGGATGCTTAGGTAGTTGATTTCGAGACTGCTTTTTCTGTTCTTTTCTTTTCTTTTTTAAAGATTTTATTTATTTGACAGAGATCACAAATAGGCAGAGAGGCTGACAGAGAGAGGGGGGAAGCAGGCTCCCCGCTGAGCAGAGAGCCCTGCTTTTTCTTTTCTAATATATGAATTTAGATCCCTAGATTTAAGGATATCTACATCTGAATCTTCAACCTGGATCTGTCACTTTCCATTGACATCCATTTAAGAAGATTTTTCTAATTAACCATTTTGATTTTCTAAAGCCTATGTTGTTCAGCGGTACCATGTATAATTTCCCAATATTTGGGGATTTTTCTATTCTTCATTAGTTGTCAGATATTTTATGTGAAAAGTTGTAGAAGTTCTTTGAGCCTCCAGGTGATGTTATCTTCCCTCTGCAAGGATGTATTCTTTGCTTCTGATGGGTTGCTAGACTAGGAGCAGATAATCTGGGTCCAGTTAGAGTCAAGGAAGCTTCAGTCATTTGATGGCTGGTTCATTTCAGATTCATCTCTGCCTCTGGGCTTAGTTCTACAGGGTTTATTATTAAAACACCTGGGGTGTCTATGAGGGCACCTTCTCTCTGGAAAGTCCAAGTCTGAAACCGCTTGGCTTTTCAGGCCTTGAGCCATCCATTTTGTACTTGGCACTAGCTTTAAGGGATAACGGGATACCAGATGCCAGGCTCATCTCTCTTACCTCCCTCCTATTCCATGTCATGGCCCATAGATTCCTGTTGTCTTGGTAACCATTTGATGTTCAAAAAGATTATTAAGAATATTTTATACAGCTTTTCCAGTTCTCTACTGGCTGAAACAGCTTTGGCATTGCTGTGAGCAGAATGTCCTATGGCATTCTACTTCAAGTCAAAAATCATATATTTAAGTTCCCTTGTGCTGCTTGCTGGCTGTTTGGATAAATCAGCTAAACTCCCTAAGTCTTAGTTTCCTCATTTGAAAATGGGCATAATAGCAGTACTTACCTGATGAGTTTACTTACTCTGAGGGTTCAAAGGTATGCCTAAGTAAAGCATTGGGAACTGTGCTTGACACAAAATATGTGATAATGTAAATTTTTGCCATTATTATATTTCTTCTTCTTATCACCCACAAGAAGCACGTAAGTTCTAAGCATATTGTTAGCCATCAATAAATATTGTTGGCTTTAGTTTTATACATAAGACACTTAACATACACATAAATGCCCTTTGTAAGCCATAAGGAATATACACTTCAGTTGTAAGATTGGGTGGGAAATTTGAAGGTGATAATATCAAGATGCTGGCAAGCTGTGGTCTCTAGGGAGCACGTTCAAAGGTAGGTTACCATAATTAGAAGTTCAGTTCGTAGCCCTACAAATTTAGAATATTAATCCTGATGCTTATGTCATTAGAGTTGGGGATGATGACTCATACTAACCTAATTCAAAAGAGACTGTTACATAACCCAAAAATTCCAGTGTATTAATTTACAATGAGAAATCTTGTTATGCCTTCTAAAAATGCTTCTATTGCTATTACCAACACATTCTGTTTATAGACAGTTGTATTTATTTGGGAAGCCAAATTGTGATTAAAAAGCTTGGTGCACATGGATTATGGCCGGGAGAGAACTCTCCAGTTAGAACTCTTTGGTCTCCTGAAATATAGAATATGCTCAACATTTTGTAGCCCTTATGCTTTTGGTCAAAGAAGTAGACTATCTCTTTAGGTAGATAACTAAAGAGAAACTAAAAGATAAAGATAACTAAGGATAACTGACTCTGTGTATTAATTTTATAATTTTACTCCTTAGTGCCTGTCTCTAAGCTCTTACCCTTGTATAATTGCAGATGTTTCTCTTTTGGAATTGGAGAAGGAGCCTCTACCAGCCTAATAAAAGGCATTGCCCGAGTGGCAGGTGGCACTTCAGAATTTATCACAGGCAAGGACAGGATGCAGTCCAAGGTGAGGGACAGGCCTTGCGTCATAGCAGGTGATTCAGAGGGAGTGTGGAGCAGAGGCCAGGAGACATTGTCATAAGGGCAGAAGCAACAGTTTGTCACCAGGAATCATATTTTTATATCCATAGTGCCTTGGGCTATAATACATAGTGGGGCTAATTTGGGCTTTGTGTAAAAAGGGCCCACTGTAGTTTCTGGAGGAATGGCATCTGGGCTGACTGGTTGGAAGCTCAGAGACAAGATGCTGGAAGAGGTTAGAGCTTTGTGTTTAAGACCGGAAATAGAGAAACAGAATTTTGACCGTTGTGATTGAGATTCTAGATGTGTGCTTGAGGAACCCTTTTGGTTGGCCATATCCTATCCTCCATGCACATGAGACAAAGAAAACGAGAAGGAGCAATTGTTGTATGTCTGGTAGATGGGTAGAGGTGGTACACTGATACTCCATTCGATTCGTATACACAAAGGAGGGCATCTTCTAGCTCTGCTTATATTTGTAAGTTCCTCTTTCTCGGGTGGTGGTATCCTTTGCCTTATCCTTCATTACCACGTCCTAGTAGAGTATTAAGGAATAGACATAGCATATACTGTGTTGCCTAGAATCTGGTACATAATAAATATTCAGCTAACAGTTGTTATTATTGCTAATGTTCTTTTGTGCTTATTCTGTTCTCTTTCCTCCACTAGGCTCTCAGGGCCCTGAAATATGCTCTACAGCCTGCAGTAGAGGATGTTTCTGTGACCTGGGAATTGCCTGCTAAATTGTCTGCTAAAATGCTTTCGCCAGAACAAACTGTCCTCTATAAGGGCCAGAGGTTAATCGTCTATGCCCTTTTGAGCGGGACCATGCCTGTGAGTTCCTATTCTTGTGTGTTCTTCTCATCAGAGTAGCTACTTCCCTAAACTCTGCTCTGGACAATTTTCTTAAAACTGGTGAATCTCATCAAGAGATCACAGTACTTGCCAGGTGGAGCCAGCCTACCCCCCTGCTTCATAATTTCAGGTTTCTGATTCTCTGAGCTGCCTGGTTCCTAGTCAGATGTTTTAATGCATTGCGTTGGGGAGTGGCCTCAGTTGTGATCTTCTCTTGATGTCCTCTCCCTTCCATCATGTCTACTTGTCTCTACTTTGTAGCCAGCAGAGGCAACAGGAGAAGTCTACCTCAAGTATACATTCCAGGGCAAGAGTTTCGACAATAGGGTGACATTTTCTCTACAGCCCAAGCCTGATGACAAGTGAGAATTCAGTTTTGCTTTGCTACTTTCTTTCTCTCTCCCTCTCTTCTTTCCTCCCCCTCCCTCCTTTCTTCTTTCTTTCTTTTTTTTTTTTTTATCTCTGCCATCATTGAGAAGGTTGTTTTCTTTCTTTTAATTTGGGGGGCTCAGTTGTGTCCCTACAATCATAATCACTTCACCTTTCTAACCCATTCAAGTCTTATTTCTCCCTTTATCTGCCTTTTTCCTCTCTGCTAACTTCCGAGGGCCCTGAGTAACTGGCACATGAGTGCGCTTCCCTAAATCACGGGAGTGTTTCTCTTTCAGCTTCACCATTCATCGCCTTGCTGCCAAGTCCTTTCTCCACGCCAAGGACATGGGCTTCAGGGATACCCCAGCTAATGATAAAAAAGATGTGCTGAAAATCAGCATTGATTGTGGAGTCATTAGCTCCCAGACAGCCTTCGTTGCCGTCAGTAAGAATTCCAACAAGCCAGTTCAGGGGCCTCTGGCTTGTAGGGACATTCCAAGGCCAGTTCTTTTGGGTGCAGCTTCAGTGATGCCAAGACGCTGTTCAGGTGGTGAGTTTTACCTCCTTGGAACACATGTCAATTAAGGGGCCCTGGGTATCTAAGCACATCATTTGAAGTGAAAGCCTGGGATGTTGAATTTTTCGCCTGTCCCTCCAATCTAGGATTTCTTGCTGGTGCGGTGCCTTTCTAGGAAACTAGAAAATATGCCATAGGCAAGGATATTTTAAATTATCCCAGAGCAGGGAAAAAAAACAAGGACAATTGAAACAGAAAGTGCACATAAACATTGAGTACTCAAACTGTCTAAATCTGAAGCTGATCTTATTGATAATTTGATGGTTAGTGATTATACAGATGGCTGATGGTAGTGATCTAGGAGTGTTAGGGAATGGGTGTCCCAGGTCAAAGCCAAGCATGCTTGAGAATAGATGGGAGGGACTTGAAGGTTAGCGTCAGGTGGAGAAATGCACTGGGCAGGATTCTGTGGCTGGAGGGAAAAGGGTGATGTGAGTTGTAGAGGCAGGCTTCAAGGTGACCCCAGAGTTTCGTTGAGAAAACTGTGTGTATAATTGTATCATTTATTTAAACTAGAGTAACAAAAGTACAGGAGCAAGTTTAGAAGGTAGCATGTTGAATTATTTTTGAGCATTTTGAACTTGAGATCCCTATGGAATATGCACATGAAGATGTCCAGTAGAAAAACCAATAGATGGGTTTGGTGTTCAGAGGAGAGCTCAGGGATAAAGATACACATCTGGCAACATTTAACATCTGAGTCATAAAATCAGGAGAATAGATGAGATTATTCATGGGGCAGGTACAGAGCGAGATGGAAGGGGGATGAGACTGAAACACTGAAGAAAACCCAGCCTCTAGGGGCGGGTAGCAGAGGGTTCCCCAAACCATAATAAAAAGGAATGAAGTAGGAAGCGAAGAAATGAGTGCATATTCAAAATAAAGGAAACGATGATATAACAAAGGAAGTTATCAGAGTATCAGCTACTGCAGAGAAGTCAAAGTAAAAACTTGAAAGGGGATGCTGGGTGTGCTATTCAAGAAGTTCTTGCTAATGTGAACAAGAGCAATTTCATTGGCTTAGATCAGGGAAGAATCCATATTACAGAATGTTCAAGAGAAAGAGAGGTGGGAAATGGATGTATAGACACTTTTGGTAAACATTGAGCTGAAAAGGGGAATAGAAAGTGGTAAGTATAGAAGCTGTAGAGTTGGAGTGGATTTTTGGTATTTAATGTATCTCTTTAAAATTTCAGAATCAGATTTGAAGATGTTGTAACACCGGTAGGAGAGTGTCAGCAGAGAGGGCTGACATTTTGGGGGAGGAGAAAGGGGTAGTTAATTGAGATAGGTGTTTGAGGAAGAGAAAAAAAATGCCCAGAAAAGATGGTGGCTGAGGCAGACATGGATAGGAGGGCAAGTGTCCTACATTTTCAGGGCCCTTTGCCCATAGCAGAGAGCAGTAGGGTCTCAGTCTTTATGTCTGTATTGGTGTTTTTCAGCTCCTCCAAGGTCTGTGTGCCTTCGAGGTGTATCTCTGGCCACACGGACTAATCATTACAAGGGTATGTCAAATCAGCAGGGTATGTCAAATCAGCAGGATGGCTGCAAACCTTGTGGGCCCATGATTAACAAGGACCTGTGTGCTCTAGGTAAGCATCTTTCCAGGGACTTTTTCTCACCCATGTTTGTCTGTCACCTGTGTAGGACTAGACAAAGCCCACGCTTTTGGTCATAGACTAAAGAAGATGTGCATGTTTCTCGAAGAGCCCTCTCTTCAGATGGAAGGGGCTTGTTGTCCCATCCAGAGTACCAACTTGGAAACTCACTGTACAGGTGAGGTGGGCCTCAGTTCTCTTCTTGGAGCTGCGGTACTGAAGAGCTTATCTTCCACGTTCTACTTCCTTTGGCTTTCTTTAGGTAGGAGGTAATCTGTTTGAAAAGTGTCAGGCAGAGGGTGAGATTTGTCCTGTCTGTGTTGGCCAGAGTCGGCCTTGGGTTAGGCTACAGTATAGGACCCCACATCCTAGCCAGTGGAGTCTGGGGTAAGCTCTGGTTAAACACACCTGTGTTGTCATCTCAGCTCATCCAGTTGGCCTGCAGGCCGGGGCCCTTCCCCTGCAGACCTCTGCTGCTGCCCTGTCGGGGTCACCTGCCACATGGGTCAGCCTTTTACAAGTTGGGTTTGAAAAGAGATCTTCCTGATGCTGGCTAATGACTTTGGTTCTGTCACCAAAGGGTGTTCCTTGGTCATTACCTTGTGTTCTGAACAGCTGGGCTTCTCGTGTACAGGACAGATTGAGTCAAAGGACATTTTATCACCAAGAAGTACCCTTTCTACTAAAATTGGCTTAAAGGCAACTTCTTTCTAGTCTTTAGTTTTTGTAGCCAGAGTTTGTGGTATATAGTTGTTTAATCACTTAAGCATCTTACTTGCCACTTACCCTCTACTTATTCATTCTCTTTAGGTTGCTAGTCAAAGAGAGGGCTTCGGGGTGCCTGGGTGGTTTGGTTGGTTGACTGTCTGCCTTCGGCTCAGGTCATGATCCCAGTCTCCTGGGATCGGGTCCCACGTTGGGCTCTCTGCTGAGCGGGGAGCCTGATTCTCCCTCTGCTCCTCCCTCTTGCTCGTGCAGTCCCTTACTCTCTCTTTCTTGCTCTCAAATAAATAAAATCTTAAAAAAAAAAAAAAAGAGAGAGGGCTTCAAGGTCTCACATGGAGTCAGATCTCTGTCTTCTCAATTACTGTGGTGTTTTAGGTAAACTAAGTCGCTCTCCAGAGCCTTAGCTCCCTCAGCTACACAACTTCTCACCTCACAGGGCTGTCATGAGAAAATTCTTAATGTTAGTCACAGAGTAGCTTCTCTCTTTGTGATTGTTCCCTAGACCTTCCTCACTTAGAATATTCCAGCTTTGACCGTCGTCTCCTAGGAATCCTGTTACCAAAGTAGAGATAAAAATTATCCAGGAGTGTTAAGCTTCTGGTTTTTGTGAACTTACAGCAACTGCTTCTTGTAGGGAGTCGACAAAGAGCCTTCAAGGTACTTCGAGTTCTTCCTTATGCATGGAGCATTATTGGCTCCAATTTCCAGAGAAGGCTGAGATTCCCATTGGTTACATACTGTTGGATTTTGAGCATTAGCCAAACTGAGATTCAGATGAAGACTGTTGAAATTCAGACCCTTAGATTTTTTTCCCCCCATTAGAATAGAATTGTTTCTCTAGTTATGTTTTTTCTTGCCTGCTAATTTCTCACTTGCTCTAAGTACATCATCATATGTGATAGAGACACAGATGTGTAACACCTTCTATGTGGTCTCTAAGTAATTGTCAAATCGACAGGATTAGACACTAGACTACTCTTCGAGGTACATTGCTGATTGCCTTCTTTAGATCTGCTTTCTTTTGAAATTTTTTAAAATTAAAATTCCAGCTGTATTGGTCTGGAATTTTTAAAATATGTGTCAAGTTTTCAGGCCCATTAAATAGGACTGGATAAAACTAAGCAGCATTATCATTTCCTTGTTGCTAAATTTTTAAGTGCCATTCCCTTAGAGTTAGTCTGTCACTCAGGTGGCTGACGATGTCACAGAGAAAACACAGGGGAAGGACTATAACAGGTAGGAGGATCTGGTTCACACTGCTATAGCCTGTCTCTGAAGTCAGATCCGTCTTTCTCAGGTATGCTAAGGGCTCAGTACCTCCATAATTTCTCATCCTCTCTTTTCTTCCCCAAAGTCTTTGGAGAAAATCATCTTGTGCAGCTGATCTCCCTCCAGAATGCAGATGGTTCCTGGTGCCTGGATGAAAATCTGGCTGGGATCCTAGGTAAAAGTTTGGAAGACTTACAGGCTGCAGTCCCTGTCAAGGTAAGATTCAGAGAAGAAAAAGGAGGGCGCATGTTTTTGAGGGGTTGGGGTCAGTAAGATTTGGGGTGGATCATGGCTCATCTGAGAAAGGAGGATAGAGGAGGACATAAACTAAGTTGATTTCTAATAAGCAGAGGTTGGAGGTTTTTCTTGGTATGTTAGACCAGAAAGAACAAGGAACTAATAACCTGGTTGGTGGGAGTTGATGGATACAAAGGGAAGGCAAGCATCCTCTTCACTTGATATTCCCTGCCAATCGTCTAGTATTTTTTGAGCCATTACTCTGTGCCAGAACTGTGGTAAGCACTTAACATCCACTTACTTTTTCATTACCATAATTAAATAAGGCAAATCCTACTCACATTGCTGTTTATAGAGAACTATAACAATGGTTCTGGGTTTAGCCAGCCAGTCAGTGGCAGAGCTGGATTCAATACTAGAACTGTCTTCAAGACCCATGTCGCTTCTCTTCAAAATAAAGGGTTTGGTCCGCAAATTAGCAAAATTTCACTGAAGTTAGGATAGGTGAGGATTAATAGGGATGATCTAGTTTATTTCAAATGTATTTGAGTATGCTGATGAGGACAGATTACATTCCACAGTCTCAAGGTAACTGACCAAATCTTCTAATTGAGAAATTGTTAAATATGGACAGAATGCCAAAAGCCTGAAATACGGGTGTCATTCTGAATTTTTTTAAATATGAAAGGTGGTTAAATAAACCTCAGAAATCCTTTAACTGCCTCATCCACTATAATATCCACTAGTCCTGTGACTCTTGAACACTTGAAATATGGCTAATGCAAATGAGGAGCCAAATTAATTTTTTTTAATTTTTTAAATTTTTTAATAAACATATAATATATTATTAGCCCCAGGGGTACAGGTCTGTGAATTCAGGTTTGCACACTTCACAGCACTCATCATAGCACATACCCTTCTCAATGTCCATAACCCCACCACCCTCTCCCAACACCCCTCCCCCTGGCCCCCTCAGTTTGTTTTGTGAGATTAAGAGTCTTTTATGGTTTGTCTCCCTCTCGATCCCATCTTGTTTCATTTATTCTTTTCCTACCCCCCAAATTCCCCACGTTGCATCTCCACTTCCTCTTATCAGGGGGATCATATGATAGTTATCTTTCTCTGATGGACTTACTTCGCTAAGCATAATACCCTCTAGTTCATCCACACTGTCGCAAATGGCAAGATTTCATTTCTTTTGATGGCTGCATAGTATTCCATTGTATATAATACCACATCTTCTTTATCCATTCATCTGTTGATGGACATCTAGGTTCTTTCATATTTCGGCTATTGTGGACATTGCTGCTATAAACATTCGGGTACACGTGCCCCTTCGGATCACTACGTTTGTATCTTTAGGGTAAATACCCAGTAGTGCAATTGCTGGGTCATAGGGCAGTTCTATTTTCAACTTTTTGAAGAACCTCCATGCTGTTTTCCAGAGTGTTGCAACAGCTCACCCACCAACAGTGTAGGAGGGTTCCCTTTTCGAGGAGCCAAATTCTTAATTGAATTAAAATGTGCTATGAATTGTGAAACACATGCTAATTTCACTTATGTGAAAACTTAATGTAAAAAAAAAGAATGTAAATGTAAATATTCTCAATCATTATTTTTATATTGATTACATGTTAAAATGATATTTTGAATATATTAGGTTAGGAACAACATGTTAGTAAAATAATGGTACCTGGTTATTTTTACTTTTCTACATGTGGCTACTAGGATATTTTAGATTATATGTGTGTCTAGCATTATATATCTGTTGAAAAATACTTTTCTAGAACAAATAATTAGAAGGATAATTTATCAAGTTGAAGAAGATACAAGAATCATGACATTCTAATTGGTTTCATTGGGAAACCAATGACAGGTCAAACTAATATTTCTTTCTCTTTTTTTTTCAATTAATTTATTTTTTAACATTTCCTTCTTTGTTAATGGCAACTGGGCCAGTAAATCTATAGAGTCAGGAACACCAGTGTACCTGAATTTCAGTAAGGAGTTGAATTTTCTTAAATGATGAGTGTATGGACTGAGAACAAACTCGTTGAAAATTCATTGCGCTGAGTAGTGAATTTATTCAAACCTCACACAGATTTTTAGAGCCACTGGACTATGAATTCTCTGGAGGTTTATATTTTCAGTGAATATTCAGATCCCATTCTTTCCCATTTGTAGATTTGCCAAAACTGGGAAATCAAGTATTGAGAAAATCGAGATCCCAAAAGGCCTTGAACAATGAAAGACTTACAATATTTTGTGGGGGAAAAAAATAAAACCCAAACAACACAACTTACTGGGAATCAAAATACTGCTTTTGGTTCTAAATCCTCTCTATATAAGTAGAGATTAGAAGCAAAATGGCTTAAGAACCGTTGCACATGGGGATTTGAGGTGACTACAAACTTCAGAGGACCAGGCCGTGTGATTACAGGATCAGTGGAAGACAGCAGGCTTGTCAGAAGAGCTGTGCTTGTTGCATATTTTGGGCTGTAGTCATAGAAATTCATGAGTACACTCACCTCCAGATATGACTGTTTAAGGAGATATATGTTAAAAACCACTGTCATGCTTGTTTCTAGACTAGAGCAAGCATGAGGATTCTTACTGCTTTGACATGAGCAGTCCTCTTAAGAAAAAATTAAAGGAATTGAGAATTAAAAAAATATATTTATTTATTTACTTATTTATTAAAGACAGAGGGAATGTGCGTGCTTGCGCACCCTAGCTTGAGCTGGGGGGGTGGGGCAGAGGGAGAGGGAAATGCAGACTTCCTGCTGAGCCGGGAGCCTGATGAGAGACTCGATCCCAGGACCCTGGGATCTTCACCAGAGCCAGAGGCAGATGCTTAATTGACTGAGCCATCCAGGTGCCCCAGGAATTGAGAATTTTGATTGAAACAGGACTCCTCGGGGCGCCTGGGTGGCTCAGTGTGTTAAAGTCACTGCCTTCGGCTCGGGTTATGATCTTAGGGTCCTGGGATCGAGCCCCGCATCAGGCTCTCTGCTCAGCGGGGAGCCTGCTTCCTCCTCTCTCTGCCTTCCTCTCTGCCTACTTGTGATCTCTGTCTGTCAAATAAATAAATAAAATCTTAAAAAAAAAAGAAAGAAAAGAAACAGGACTCCTCAGAGAGGACTTGATAGCTGTTTCCAAGGTTTAAGGGTCATGATATAAAAGAACAATTTCTCTTGATCTGTTGACTCTAAAATCTGAAACTGGGACCATGGGTGAAAACTCACAGGAGACTGTTTCCCATTCTGTGGCCGAGACTCTCTCTTGAGTGACATGAGCAGAATGACTTGAATCAGCATATTGGGCCTCAAGTTCCAGCTGTGTCATTTGCAAGAAAGCTAACTTTCGGCAAATCATTTCACTTTTGTGTGAACCAGTTTTCTCTCTTAAGAATGTCATTTCTTTTGATGGCTGCATAGTATTCCATCAAAAGAAATGAAATCTTGCCATTTGCGACAACATGGATGGAACTAGAGCGTATCATGCTTAGTGAAATAAGTCAAGCAGAGAAAGACAACTATCATATGATCTCCCTGATATGAGGAAGTGGTGATGCTACATGGGGGCTTAAGTGGGTAGGAGAAGAATAAATGAAACAAGATGGGATTGGGAGGGAGACAAACCATAAGTGACTCTTAATCTCACAAAACAAACTGAGGGTTGCTGGGGGGAGGGGGGTTGGGAGAAGGGGGGTGGGTGAGTGCTGTGAAGTGTGTAAACCTGGCGATTCACAGACCTGTATCCCTGGGGATAAAAATATATGTTTATAAAAAATTAAAAAATTAAAAAAAAAAGAATGTCATTATTGATAATTCCTCTTTTTTTTTTTTGTTTAGCAAAGATTCGAATAAAAATACATCATAAAATATAAAGCAGTTGGGCACGTGGTTCTTTCCTTATAACTTGGTAGTCCTTGTTGGGGATGTCGTAGGAGTTTTAAGCACCGTCCTGATGGTTACACTGGATTTAAAATTTAAGACTTTGTCTTTGTCTGTTGTACAGGATGCCAGTTCCTTAAGTTGGGCCACAGTCCTGGCAGTGGTCTGGCTGCATTCCAATGCTATGCAAATGAAGGGTGAGTGGGAACTTCTGGAAAAGAAGGCCAGAGACTGGATTCACATCCATGCAGGTAGGAGTGCAGTCCTAAAACCACCTCTCCTTCCTTCCTTAGGGAGCTAGTCTCCTTCCCTTGCACAGAGCCTCCGGGCCTGCTAGAAGGTGACTGGGGAGGAGTTCTCATAGTCCCCTCCCCTGACCTTTTCTGGTCTCCCGGATAGTCCTCTCCTTGGCAGAATGGGGGTGCCATCTTACATTGTGGGGGCGGGGAGGTGAGTGTGGAAAGGGACGTGGATGGGGAGTGTGGATTGGGAGAAGGACATGCACGAGGTGGCGTTTGTTCTCCTCACTGTCTCACTACTATACTGAGTAGAGGACTGGACAGGAGCTCTCAGTCCTTGGGGGTTTATTATATCACTGCTGTTGAGTATTTCTGGGACCTGAGAAGATGAAAGGGAATCTGGGCAGTAGGAGGAGCGAAGTCAGGGGCGTGGAAGAAAGACAGGAGCAGGAGTCAGGGAGATAAACAGAAAGGCATAGGGGAGACTGGGAGAAGAGTGTTTACTCTCGCTGTGGTTCCTCAGCCCTACTTCTTGTTTTCTCCTCCTAACAGCTTCCATCATGCAAGAGCTTGTGAAAGCTGCTATCGCTTTGATCAAGTCATCCGTGGACCCCGCCATCTTTGGCATCTGAGGAGACTGTCCAGAAATACAAGTGCCTCTCTCATGCTGCTGCCCTTTCCTTCATGCTCTCCTGCAGTGGTGTATTTTTGTATTTTACCCCTATCCTATCAGTTTCTGGCCATAAAAGCGAGGGATGTCCACCCCACCTTTCCTCTCCAGGTTCCCTTTGGGTAGGGTGATCTTCTTTCCCTGGCATGTACTGTCAGCCTAGTGTCAGTGGTCCTAGAACCTGTTTCCTTTCTTGGAGGGATTTAAAGGATTCATCGGCAGTAACATTCCTCCCGGGTTTCCCAGAGTGACCACATGAAAACAGGTGGGGTGGATGCCACACTGAAGGGTACAGCCCTGATATTAGGGCTGCAGAATAAGGGAATGCTGTGCGTTACAATCATCTGTGCCTTTTGATCTTACATACTTATCAGGACCAGACAGGAGAGCTATCCAATTTTCTACTGGGGGAGGTTAAAAGCCAACATCGGGATCAATATAGCCTCGAGATCGAGATCACAGAGCAAGAGAGACTTTGGAGATCCACTGTGAGAGATGGCACTGGTGATGGCCTTCTTGGTTGATTCTGCTTGGATTTTGCTAGCCAATACAGTGCCTTCCCTCTCACTGCCTAAGGGACTGGATTGAATCACACCTGTTGGGAGACAGATGTTTCTCCTGAATTGTAAGGAGATGACAATGAGATCTTTAGTCCTGGCCTGAACCCATGAGGCCTCTATGTTAGGCTTTGATCTGTAATGAAGGGAAAAGTGGATTTAAAGGCAGTTTTGCCCGAGACCTGAGCCTGATTCATTGAGCTCATGAGGAGGAAAGGAACTCCCCATGATTGTTTCTGACCTTTGTGCATATACTCTATCCTAGTGGAAATGCGCTGTCACCCAAAATACTATTGTATCAATATTAAAATGATTATATCTACACTTCATTTTCTCGTATCTGATCTTTTGTACATTTAGAATCTGCATTGGTTTTATTATCCCTCATTTTCCCTCCCAATTTTGCTGACCCCTACACCATTCATACCATGTCCTGTTCCTGCATCTTCTGTTGGAGGCTGATTTTTTGTCCTACATGAGGCAAGTAAAGGACACTGGCCAGAAAACCACTGTTAGAATCCTGACAACACACTTAAATAGTTATGTAATAATGGATACATGATTTAACCCCCTGGGAGCTTAGTGTCCTTATCTGTAAAAGCGGGACTTCACTAGAACTCCCATTATCACTTTCATCTAGAATACTCAAGAATTCTGAGTAGAACCTGAATATCTCTTCACTCAGGTGGAGAATGGCCTAGACTTGAGTTCTTTTGAGCTGCTCAGTGAACATTAGGGAGGTTGGCCTGACTTGCATAGTGGAAAATGACTTCCCAGGACTTTCTTCTGAGTCTATTTATGGCTGAGAGTGACTGGGGGAATAGGGCTGTGGCATCACCTGGAAGCTTCCTAGAAATGCAGAGTCTTAGGCAACCCCAAGAACTTCTGTAGCAAAGTCTGCCTTTTAACAAGGTCTCTGGGTAATTTATGCACACATTAAAGTTTGAGGGCTTAGTCTTTAGGCTTGTATCCACAGCTGCCCTCTGGATAGGTCCTATACGTGCTATGACAAAAAACAGCTTCCTAAAGACCGTGCAACTTTTAGAGCTATCTTGGACTCACAAAGGCCCTTTACATTGATCATACAGATTTTTTTTTTAAAGACTTTATCTATTTATTTGACAGAGAAATAGAGCCAGAGAGCACAAGGGGAGGGGATGGCAGAGGGAGAGGGAGAAGCAGGCTCCCCACTGATCAGGGAACCCGACTCAGGTCCTGATCCTAGGGGCCTCGGATCATGACCTGAATGGAAAGCAGATACCCAACCATCTGAGTCACCCAGGTGCCCTATACGGATCATTTTTTATTACATTTATTGTTCCTTCCCTTTTTTGTACCCTTCAGCTTGCAGACTAGCCTAGGTCCTGGGGCTTCTAGAACAAAACACCATAACAACAAAAGCAGCTTTCCATTTGTCTTCTTTAAAATGCAGAACCAAGGATCATTTTAAAGTAGCATGATTATATATTTCTATTCGGGCTCACATGATAGAATGTTGTGCCAACTGTAAACTCCTCACATTCAAACAAGCGTCGGTCTTCATCATCAACAAGTATGTTTTGGCACATTTATTGAAGCCCACTGTCAAGACTGGTGCCTCATGTTTTTGGAAAATAAGAAGCACCATCTGTACTTTCAGGAACCGATGTTCCGGGCAAGAAGCCCAGGAGAAAAGCTGAGCTCAGCTCCCATTGGTCATCCATACCCCACAGCTCTTTCCTGGCTGCAGAGACTTGGCCACGAGGAGGATGGCAGATAGCACTGCCTTGAGGTTCTCCCACTCACACTGAGCCCAGTACCTCTACCCTGCTCCACATACACTTTTTTTTTTAAATTTATTTATTTGACAGAGAGACACAGTGAGAAAGGGAGCATAAGCCGGGGGAATGAGAAAGGGAGAAGCAGGCTTCCCTGCTGAGCAAGGAGCCGTATGTGGCACTCGATCCTAGGATCCTGAGATCATGACTTGAGCTGAAGGCAGATGCTTAATGATTGAACCACCCAGGCGCCCCTGAACATACACTTATTAATGAAGCCTGGTGCCGATCTTCCCTAGTTCCAGCACAGTCACACTGAGGATCATTAGCATGTGCTGTTCCACTCCCAGATCAGCCGTTGCTTCCTTAAAAACTGGCCATGTGTTTCTAGTATCTGATTGACCCAGGTACTGATTGGAAGAAAAAAAAAAAAAAAAAACAAGAAAAACCTCATGCAATGAGCTAGCTCCATGCGTTGATTCTCCTTTCGGCTTCATTGGTTTTCTGCTCATGTATTGTGATGTTCTCTTGTTAGGTGGACATTTAAAATTACTAGATCTTCTTGGAGAATTCACCCTTTCATCACTGTGTAATCCCTGTGTTTTTGATGGTTTTCCTTGTTCTGAAATCTGCTTTGTCTGAAATGAGTATAGCCACTCCAGCTTTCTTTTGGTTAACATCAGCACGGTATGTGTTTCTCTAACCCTTTATGTTTAACCTATGTCCCTCTTTATATTCAAAGTAGGTTTCCTGTAGACAGTGTATACATGGGTCTCTCTTTTCTTTTTATCTGCTCTGATAATCTCTATCTTTTAATTGATGTATTTATTCATATTTAAAGCAATTATTAATGTAATTGGATTTATATCTACCATGTTTAACTATTTTCTATTTGTCACCTTTGTTCTTAATTTTTCCCCCCATCTTATTTTGCCTTTTATGGTTTGAATTAAGCATTTTGTGTGATTTCCTTTTATCTCCACTCTTGACCTATCGATTATATTTCTTAGTTTATTTAATTGCCACCTTAGAATTTGCAATGGCCATTTGAAACCAACTTGAAGTCCATCATCAGTAACTATTACCACTTTATGTGTAGTGCACACACTATATCAGAGGTTTCCTAATCCCCCCTCCCACCCTCTGTGGCATTGTTGACATTCATTTCTCTTACCCATGCATTATGATTACCAATGCTTTGTTATTATTATTGCTTTAAAATTTATCTTTTAAATCAATTTTAAATCAATTAAGAATGAGAAAGGATTATTTCACTTTATTTACTTCCCGACACTCTTTCTTTTTTATGTTGATATGAATTTCTGACCTATATCATTTTCCTTCTTCCTGAAGGATCCCTTTGAACATTTCTTGCAGGACAGGTATGGTGGAAATGGGTTCCTTCAATTTTTGTTTGGGAAAGTTTATAATTCTTTACTTTTGAGGGGAGATTTTTTGGGAAGAATTTTCTATCTTGTATTTGAAGCATTTCAACACTTTAAATAATTTCACTCCACTCTTTTCTTGCTTGTATAGTTTTTGACAAGAAATCTGCTATACTTCTCTTTTTTTCTTCCTCTTGCTCCTCCTTCCCCTCTGCCTCCTCTTCTCTTTTTCTTTTTCTTCTTCTTCCTCCTCTTTCTTTTTCTCTTCTTTTTTAATGGATAAGGTGTTTTCCCCCACTCTGTTTTTTTTCAAGGTTTTCTCTTCATCTTTGGGTTTTCTTTCTCTATAGGATTTCTTTTTCCCTTTTGGAAGGATGCTCTACTGCATCTTCTAGGATATCTGTTGCTTGCTAAACTTTTATTCTTTCTGAATCTTGACCTACTTGTCAGCTTAAGCCATGGAAACTGGATACTGTAGTTTCCTTGGCAGATGGGGCTATATCTCAGATGCTGCTAGATTAGTGATTTCTCTGCAATACCTGTCTGCTCTCTCTGATCCAGGAGCTGTTCCAGTATCCTAGCCTGCTGGGGATCCCTGAACCATATCCTGGCAGTTTACAGGCCTTGCTAATGGGAGTGGGACCAGATAGGAGTATGAGCAATGACTCAGGAATGGCTGATGACTGAGGACACCAAATCATTCAAGAAAATTCCAGGGGTTCAAGTCCCTGGTATTTCTATCATTCCCATCTCTCTGCCACCAAAAATGCAGAAAATATGAGTTAGTTCTGGTATTAATTACTTTAACTCCTCATTTAGGCCTATCACATTTCTTTCATAGACACCATTAAACTGTCAAGAATCAAGCAAAGAAATTGAGCACTTTCCCACTGAGAGAAAAAAAGAAAAAAGGAAAGAAAGAAGGGAAAAAGAAAGAAAGAATGAATGAGCAGCCTAAGAAATTTTTCACCCCTTAACTAGCCATCATCCTGCTCTTTTCCATTTTGATTCATAGTCTAATTCTTCCCCAGAGTTTTTACAGTAAGAGGGGAAATTTCATTTGACCATTCCCCCTCAGACACCAGTTCTACCAGCAAACAATGAAGCACCTGTCACTGGACCAAGAATGCCTAGACTTGGCCCTATGATTATTTATAATAAAAACAACCTTCTGGACTTATATTCCTGGAGTAGAGGGGAAAGGAGTTAAACAAGGCAGGTGGTTTTCTCTGATTAAAACAAGGATGATTTCAATATAAGGCAAATTTCCTTACAAATACACCATAGTGTGACAGCTGTCTTGTGAAATCTCTACTGAACCTTCTGGGACTCATTCCCTATGAAACAGAACATGAGCTGAACGAGCTTCTCTCTCTAGCTCTCTCCCTCCCTCTCATAGTGTAAGGCCATAATCTTGTACAAGATTAAAACAGTAATGACTTTAAGGCTATACATAAGCCTCCTCTAAATCTCTAGAATGAGGGATGCCTGGGTTGCTCAGTGGGTTTAGCCTCTGCCTTTGGCTTGGGTCATGATCTCAGGCTCCTGGGGTCAAGCCCCGCATCAGGCTCTCTGTTCAGCTGGGAGCCTGCTTTCCCCCCACCCCTGCCTGCTGCTCTGTCTACTTGTGATCTCTCTCTGTCAAATAAATAAATGAAAATTTTAAAAAAGATTTAAAAAAATAAATAAATCTCTAGAATAAGTCTACTAATAATTCTCCTCTGATGCAAGTTCAGCTGCTGTTTGTAGGGAGTCATTTTTGGAAGCAGGAGTGATACAGTGGAAAGAGGGCTAAGTCTGGGAATGCCTGGGCTCTCCTACCATGTAACTTTAGGACAGTTATGGTTGCTCTGAGTTCCAATGTCCTGATTTGTAAAATGTGTCTTATCAGGGTGACCTTATAACGTGTTCTTGAGAGAATTAATTAAAACAACATAAAAGTGACCTGGTAAACAATCACAAAAGTGAGGTGATGTTAGTTATGAATGAGTATTTGGAAGTCAGAATTAGTTATGAACATATTTTTATAATTCAAAAGGAAGAGTTATATTATCCTGGGTTTGTGATACAACTCTACCATTAACCAACTTTATTACTTCGATTAAACTGCTTATCTCCTTTGCAGTTGAATTTCCTACTAGAAATGGGGGAAATAATACTACCTGCCTAACGGATTTCTAGTGAGAACTAAAAGAGATAATACTTGTAGGGCATGCAACACAGTTCTGGCATGTAACAAATGCACAAGAAATGCTAGCTTTTATTAAAATTGTGGTCTAAAAATAAAATCAAATTGTTCTATTTACTAAGACATCTCAACAGGCCACTCTCATCTGTCTGTGAGACCCTGTCTGTGCAGCATCTGGACTCCCTCCATGACCTATGTTTCTCATTTCTTAAAAATGTTTTCCCAACAGTCTTGGTATTACAATAGTTACTTCTGTAACCACCGTGGTCATATAGTTCTTTCTTTCTTTTTTTAAATTTTATTTTATTTTTTCAGTGTTCCAAGATTCATTGTTTATGTACCACACCCAGTGCTCCATGCAATATGTGCCCTCCTTAATACCCACCATCAGGCTCACCTGTCCCCCGACTCCCTCCCATCCAAAACCCTCAGTTTGTTTCTTAGAGTCCATAGTCTCTCATGGTTCCTCTCCCTCTCTGATTTCCCCCTATTCACTTTTCCCTTCCTTCTCCTAATGTCCTCTATGTTATTCCTTATGTTCCACAAGTAAGTGAAACCATATGATAATTGACTCTCTCTGCTTGACTTATTTCACTCAGAATAATCTCCTCCAGTCCTGTCCATGTTGATATAAAAGTTGGGTATTAATCCTTTCTGATGGAGGCATAATATTCCATTGTATATATGGACCAAATCTTCTTCATCCATTCATCTGTTGAAAGGCATCTTGGCTCTTTCCACAGTTTGACGACTATGACCATTGCTGCTATGAACAATGGGGTCCGCCATGACCAAGTGGGATTTATTCCTGGGATGCAAGGGTGGTTCAACATTCTCAAGTCAATCAATATGATAAGACAAATCAATAAGAGAAGAGAGAAGAACCACATGGTCCTCTCAAATGAGGACCATTTACAGAAAAATCATTTGACAAGATAGAGCATCTATTCCTGATTAAAATCTTCAAAATACAGGGATAGAAGGAATATTCCTCAACTTCATAAAATCTATCTATGAAAAACCCACAGCAAATATCATTCTCAATTGGGAAAAAGTGACAGCCCTCCATTTAAGATCAGGAACATAAGGATGCCCACTCACACCACTCTTGTTCAACATAGTATTAGAAGTTCTAGCAACAGCAACCAGACAACAAAAAGAAATAAAAGGTATTCAAATTGGCAAAGAAGAAGTCAAACTCTCTCTCTTCGCAGATGACATGATACTTTACATGGAAAACCCAAAACACTCCACCCCTAAACTACCAGAACTCATACAGCAATACAAAAATGTGGCAGGATACAAAACCAATGCACAGAAATCAGTTGCTTTCTTATACACTACAATGAAAAAACAGAAAGTGAAATTAGAGAATCTATTCCATTTACTATAGCACCAAGAACAATAAGATACCTGGGAATAAACCTAACCAAAGAAGTAAAGGTCTGTACTCGAGGACCTACACCACACTCATGAAAGAGACTGAAGAAGACACAAAAAGTTGGAAAAGCATTCCATGCTCTTGGATAGGAAGAATAAACATTGTTAAAATGTCTATATTGCAATCAAGATAAAGAGTCATATTGATATGAATACAATAATGGTAAGAGATCTTAACACGCCTCTCTCAGAAATAGACAGATCATCCAAGCAGAAAATCAATAAAGAAACAAGAGCATTGAATGACACATTGGACCAGATGGGCCTCATAGATATATACAGAACATTCCACGCTAAAACAACAGAATACTCATTCTTCTCAAGTGCACATGGAACCTTCTCAAGAATAGACCACATACTGGGTCACAAATTGGGACTCAACCAATACCAAAAGACTGAGATTATTCCCTGCATATTCTCAGGTCACAATGCTTTGAAACTGGAGCTCAATCACAAGGAAAATTTCAGAAGGAACTCAAACACCTGGAATCTAATGGCCACCTTGCTTAAGAATGCTTGGATCAACCAGGAGATCAAAGAAGAACTGAAACAATTCATGGAAACCAATGAGAATGAAGACACTTCGGTCCCAAACCTATGGGATACAGCAAAGGCGGTCCTAAGGGGGAAATACATAGCCATCCAAGCCTCCCTCAAAAAAATTGAAAAATCCAGAACACAGCACCTTTCTCTACACTTTAAAGAACTGGAGAATCAACAACAAATCAAACCAACTCCACACATAAGAAGGGAAATAAGATTAGAGCTGAGATGAATGAGGTAGAAACCAGAGATACAGTAGAACGTATCAATGAAACTAGAAGCTGTTTTTTAGAAAGAATCAATAAGATCGACAAACCATTGGCCACACTAATCCAAAAGAAAAGAGAGAAAGCTCAAATTCATAAAATTATGAATGAAAAGGGAGAGATCACAACGAACACCAAGAAGTAGAAACAATCATCAGGAGTTATATGCCAATAAGTTAAGCAACCTACATGAAATGGATGCATTCCTTGAAAACTGTAAAATCCCAAAATTGAACCAGGAAAAAACTGACAACCTGAATAGACCGATATCTAGTAACGAGATTGAAAGCAGTGATCAAAAACCTCCCAAAAAACAAGAGCCCAGGACCTGACAGATTCCCTGGGGAATTCTACCAAACTTTCAAAGAAGAAATAACACCTATTCTACTGAAGCTGTTTCAAAAAATTGAAGAAGAAGGAAAACTTCCAGATTCTTTTTATGAAGCCAGCATTACCCTGATCCCCAAACCAGGCAAAGAACCCACCAAAAAGGAGAATTTCAGACAAATATCACTGATGAATATGGATGCTTAGATTCTCAACAAGATCCTAGCAAACAGGATCCAACAGCACATTAAAAAGATTATCCACCATGACCAGGTGGGGTTCATCCCTGGGTTACAATGGTGATTTAACATTCGCAAATCAATCAATGTGATAGAACAAATCAATAAGAGAAGAGAGAAAAACCACATGGTCCTCTCAATTGATGCAGAAAAAGCATTTGACAAAATCCAGCATCCGTGTCTGATTAAAACGCTTCAAAGTATAGGGATAGAGGGAACATTTCTGAACTTCATCAAATCTATCTATGAAAGACCCACAGCAAATATCATCCTCAATGGGAAAAAGCTCACAGGCTTTCCACTGAGATCAGGAACACGACAAGGATGCCCACTCTCACCACTCTTGTTCAACATAGTATTAGAATTTCTAGCAACAGCAATCAGACAACAGAGAGAAATAAAATGTATCCAAATTGGTAATGAAGATGTCAAACTCTCTCTCTTTGCAGATGACATGATTCTTTATATGGAAAACCTAAAAGACTCCACCCCCAAACTAGAACTCATACAGCAATTCAGTAATGTGGCAGGATACAAAGTCAAGGTACAGAAATCAGTGGCTTTCTTATACACTAACAATGAAAATACAGAAAGGGAAATTAGAGAATCGATTCCATTTATTATACAACCAAGAACCATAAGATACCTAGGAATAAACCTAACCAAAGAGGTAAAGGATCTGTACTCGAGGAACTACAGAACACTCATGAAAGAAATTGAAGAAGATACAAAAAGATGGAAGACCATTCCATGCTCTTGGATCGGAAGAATAAACATTGTTAAAATGTCTCTACTGCCTAGAGCAATCTATACCTTTAATGCCGTTCTGATAAAAATCCCACCAGTATTTTTCAAAGAACTGGAGCAAATAATCTTAAAATTTGTATGGAATCATAATGGACCTCGAATCGCTAAGGAAATGTTGAAAAACAAAAACAAAACCAGGGTCATCACGTTACTTGATTTCAAGCTTTACTACAAAGCTGTGATCACCAAGACAGCATGGTACTGGCATAAAAACAGACACATGGACCTGTGGAACAGAGTAGAGAGGCTATATATGGACCCTCAACTTTATGGTCAAATAATCTTCGACAAAACAGGAAAAAATATACAGTGGAAAAAAGACAGTCTCTTCAATAAATGGTGGTGTGAAAACTGGACAGCTATATGTAGAAGAATGAAACTCGAGCATTCTCTTACACTGTACACAAAGATAAAGTCAAAATGGATAAAAGACCTCATCGTGATACAGGAATCCATCAGAATCCTGGAGGAGAACATAGGCAGTAACCTCTTCGATATCAGCCACAGCAACTTCTTTCAAGATATGTCTCCAAAGGCAAAGGAAACAAAAGCGAAAATGAACTTTTGGGACTTCACCAAAATCAAAAGTTTCTGCACAGCAAAGGAAACAGTCAACAAAACAAAGAGGCAACCACAGAATGGGAGAAGATATTTGCAAATGACAGTAGAGACAAAAGGTTAATATCCAGGATCTATAAAGAACTCCTGAACTCAACACATACAAAACAGACAATCATATAAAAAAATGGGCAGAAGATATGAACAGATACTTCTCCAATGAAGACATACAAATAGCTATCAGACACATGAAGAAATGTTCATCATCACTAGCCCTCGGGGAGATTCAAATTAAAACCACCTTGAGATACCACCTTACACCAGTTAGAATGGCCAAAATTAGCAAGATAGGAAACAATGTATGTTGGAGAGGATGTGGAGAAAGGGGAACCCCTCTTACACTGTTGGTGGGAATGCAAGTTGGTGCAGCCACTTTGGAGAACAGTGTAGAGATTCCTTAAGAAATTAAAAATAGAGCTTCCCTATGACCCTGCAATTGCACCACTGGATATTTACCCCAAAGATACAGATATAGTGAAAAGAAGGACCATCTGTACCCCAATGTTCATAGCAGCAATGGCCACGGTCGCCAAACTGTCGAAACAATCAAGATGCCCTTCAACGGATGAATGGATTATGAAGTTGTGGTCCATATACACTATGGAGTATCATGCCTCCATCAGAAAGGATGAATACCCAACTTTTGTATCAACATGGACGGGACTGCAAGAGATTATGCTGAGTGAAATAAATCAAGCAGAGAGAGTCAACTATCTTTTGGTTTCACTTATGTGTGGAGCATAACAAATAACATGGAGCACATAGGGAGATGGAGAGGAGATGGGAGTTGAGGGAAATTGGAAGGGGAGGTGAACCATGAGAGACTATGGACTCTGAAAAACAACCTGAGGGTTTTGAAGGGGCGGGGGGGAGGGAGGTGGGACGTTGGAGGAGTCAGGTGGTGGGTAGTAAGGGGGGTATGCATTTCATGGAGCACTGGGTGTGGTGCAAAAGCAATGAATTCTGTTATGCTGAAAAGAAATAAAAAAAAAAAAACCCGAACAAACAAATAAAAAATTTGCTATCCTGGGGTGCCTGGGTGGCTCAGTGCATTAAAGCCTCTGCCTTCGGCTCAGGTCATGATCCCAGGGTCCTGGGATTGAGCCCCACATTGGGCTCTCTCCTCAGTAGGGAGCCTGCATCCCCCTCTCTCTTTCTGCCTGCCTTTCTGCCTACTTGTAATCTCTGCCTGTCAAATAAATAAATAAAATCTTTTTAAAAAAATGTCTATATAGTCTACAGCAATCTATATTTTCAATGCCATCCCCATCGAAATTCCACTGGCATTTTTCAAAGTGCTGGAACAAACAATCCTAAAATTTATATGGAACCAGAAAAGACTTTGAATTGCTAAAAAAAAATGTTGAAAAAGAAAAACAAAACTGGGGGCATCACGTTGCCTGATTTCAAGCTTGACTGCAAAGCTGTGATCACCAAGATAGCATGGTACTGGCACAAAAAGAGACACATAGACCAGTGGAACAGAGTAGAGAGCCCAGATATGGACCCTCAATTCTATGGTCAAATAATCTTCAACAAAGCAGGAAAAAATATACAGTGGAAAGAAGACAGTCTCTTCAATAAATAGTGCTGAGAAAATTGGACAGCTATACGTAGAAGAATGACTTGACCATTCTCTTACGCCATACACAAAGATAAACTCGAAATGGATAAAAGACTTCAATATGAGGCAGGAATCTATCAAAATCATAGAGGAGGGATGCCTGGGTGGCTCAGTTGGTTAAGCGGCTTGGCTCAGATCATGATCCCGGCGTCCTGGGATCGAGTCCCACATTGGGCTCCTTGATAGGCAGGGAGCCTGCTTCTCCCTCTGCCTCTGCCTGCCACTCTGTCTGCCTGTGCTTGCTCTCTCTCTCTCTCTCTCTCTCTTTCTCTCTGATTAAAAAAAAAAATCATAGAGGAGAATATAGTCAGTCACCTCTTTGACACTGGCCATACTGTAATTTCTCTTGCATAGGGATTAGTAGAGTTATCATCATTAAATAAAAGGTTCTACTTTTACTGTGTCAGGTCAGTATCATTGAAAAGTTTTGCAGTATAAATAAAATCAAATAATTTCAGATTTAGTAAGAGCATCAATTCAAGTTATTCACTCAAATTGGGAATATTCTTTTTTAAAAAGATGTTATTTATTTATTTGACACAGAAAGAGAGAGAAAGCACAAGCCAGTGGAGTGGCAGAGGGAGAGGGAGAAGCAAGGTTTTATCTCAGCACCCTGAGATCATGACCCGAGTCCAAGGCAGACGCCTAACTGATTGAGACACCCAGGAGCCCCCAAATTGAGAATATTCTTAATGGCATACCCACAAGATGATTCTCTTCACACCCTGGATATTTCCAATGACAAGGGGCTAATAATCTCTTAACCCTGTGTGTTTCATCTACTTGCATTTGCTAATAATTAAACTCTTTCTACTCTGAAAAAAATCTGTCCTTTTTAAAAGGATTTTATTTATTTATTTGAGAAAGAGAGAGAGAACACAAGGTGGCAGAGAGTTAGGCAGAGAGAGGGGGAAGCAGGCTCCCGCTGAGCAGAGAGCCCAATGCAGGACTCAACCCAGGAACCTGGGATCATGACGTGAGCCGAAGGCAGAGCCACCCAGGCGCCCCAGTAAATCTGTCTTTATACCACATCTGTCCATGATTTCTGAGTCATCACATGAAGTGGTGCATATCAATACTACCAGCCCTGCAAGCACCTGAGGACCACATTATATTATATCTCTGTTTCTATTTGGGGACAAAACTCCTATCTCTGGAATTCATCATAGCGTAATGCTTAAAAGCATTGGCTTGGCAATTAAGAGTCTCGGTTCACTCTTTTGAGGTATTTCATCTACTTCTCAGTTTCTTTTTTAAAAATTTATTTATTTGTTCATTTATTTATTTATTTGAGAGAAAGAGAGAGAGAGAGAGAGAGAGAGATGAGCATGAGCTGGGGGAGGGGCAGAGGGAAAGAATCCCAAGCAGACTCCTCACTGAGAGCCGAGCACAACTTGGCTGACCTGAGTCCAAATCAAGAGTCTGATGCTTAACAGACTGAGCCATCCAGGCTCCCCTACTTTTCCGTTTCTTTGTCAAATAATACCACCTACTTTATAAGGTTTCTATTGAGATTAAATGTAATAATGAATTTAAAATTTAGCATAGCAATTAGCTCATGGTAAAATGCTTACTATGGATTAACTGAATGTTAGCTAGGCAATAATTTTTGTCAGTAATTTTGAGAAAGTTTATTGCCAGCCCCTTTATCTCTCCTGGTCATCTCCTATGGATGTGTCTGGTATAAAAATATTTCTCTTCAGGAGTACAGACCTGAAGGACACATAATAATAGGAGAGGCATAATAAATAATTACTAACTGCTTAGATTTCTGTCTTGAATAGTGATGTTTATTAGATAACTATATAGTCACATGAATGTACAGATAACTTCAAAAGCAACTGACAGATAATATAAGCAAAGACTTGAGGGTGTATATATCCACCAAAAAAAGGGGGGGGATAGAATTAGAACTCTTGCTACCATGTAAGTGATCCTGAAGGAGCAGATATGTCCTGTTTTACAAAGTCCCTTTCTGATGATCTTTTTGCTATTATTTCATAGTTGGATAATAAATAAAGTTGGAAAACTAATTGTTTCCTTAGAGGGATCTATGGATCCTAAGTAGGGCTTAAGGGAATCTGAGAAAACTTCCAAGGAAGCAATCCAGGAAGAGTGAGTGTGTACAAGTCTTAATTGTATAAACCCTATGAGACTCAGTTCTTTATAAGTAGGAGGATCGAAGGTCCTTTGGCTGGAGCACTCTGTGCTCCACACAGAGACAGTGAAGGTGAGGTCTTGTTACAACACTTTGGAAAACGTGATTGTGTTCTCAGGTGGACTGTGTGAGTGTGTCCAGGCTGCTGTCTGTGTCTCACTGTAAACCTCTGCCTCACACACACTGGCAGGTCCACACACAGGGGCTTTTCTGGTTCCTGGGAACTGCTTTTTCCCAGAAATAGACTTTTACATCAAACAGGGTTACAAAGTGATATAATATCTGATTGTAGGCAAGGACCACAGACCTCTCAGAACCTTTTTTGACCAAGGACAGGCGATCAGAGCTCACAAACATCTGCATTGCTTGGAGACACAATGCAGGTGTGACTAGAATTAGTAACAAGAAGCAGGTTGTCTGCAGCATCTCCCCCAGAACGCCCCTGCTTCTCTTTGCTGTCTTCCACTTTGCCCAATTGTAGGGAGGTTTACAAGGGACTTTTTTGACTTAGTCATTCTCTTTGATATGTTTTTCAGTGTTACTTGCCACCGTTTATGATTGCAATCCCCATGTTGAATGTGACTCTGTCACCGAGAGCTCCTATGTCGGGGTTTGATATTAAGGTCTCGTGTCAAAGGGATAGAAAAAGCCTGTTGTCTGATCTTTAAAACTTACTTTAGATATTAACTACATGTGCTGTAAAGTCAAGACTGGAAATAACCAGGAAGAAGTAAGACGAGAAGCCTTTTCCCACCTTAATTTAAAATAATGATGTGAACCCATCTAGAAGCATGTCATTGCCCAGTGGCAGAACAGGCTGGGTTAGAAAGCAGAGGCCGAGGACAGTTTTCCTAATGATTAGGAGTACAGAGCAGTCTGAATGCAGTGAAACAGGGTCTCAGTTCTGTCACCTATTAGCTTTGTAACCTTGGGCAACTTGCTTAATTTTTCCAAGCTTCAGTTTCCTGATTTGTAGATGGAAATAATAGTACTAGCTTCTTATACGTTTACTTCGTTTACCTAAAAAAAAAAAAAAATCACATTTGGAAAGTGCTAAGCCCAGTCCTTGGAACACAGAGATACTGGTTAAATGTATGTATGCCTATGTATGCATGTGTCTATGTAGTAGTATTATAAAAGGAGAAATGGGAGGAAGAAGCCTCTGTGTCCTCCAGGCACCGTACCTTGCTCTCGCATTGTTTGAACGGTTGTTTGACTTCTTGCTGTCAGGGTCACTCTATTTCTTCCTCATAATAACATGAAACTAATGCTTTTCTGTTGCTACTACTTCTTTTGCTTAATATTTCAGGGTTGCTGTAGTCTACTTAGAAAAGGTTAAAAGCACCAGAAAAGCCAGGGCAACATCTCCTGATAGATAGAGATGGGGTATTAGACCGGGTAAGTCTGGAGGGATGTAATCTGAAGACGATATGATTGAAGTCTATTCAATAATTTGTTTTTTTCTTAAGATTTTATTTATTTATTTGATAAAGATTACAAGTAGGCAGAGAGGCAGGCAGAGAGAGAGGGGGGAAGCAGGCTCCCTGCTGAGCAAAGATCCTGATGTGGGGCTCGATCCCAGAACCCTGAAATCATGATCTGAGCTGAAGGCAGAGGCTTTAACCCACTGAGCCACCCAGGCACCCCTATTCAATAATTTGTTTAACAGAAATTTATTGACAAATAATTGCCAAATGACAATGTTAAAGGGAAGCACTTAAAGGAGTAAGTTTAAGTTATATAAAATAAAGGAACACTTTTAATTGGGATTTATGTTTTTGCCAGACACTCTCACAGATATGTGATAAACTTTCCTAAGATACCAGAATATTTTTAAAGTTGATATTGTTGTTATAATAATTATGATTTTCATTTTGTAGACAATGAAGCCACATCTATCAAAGATGTATAAGTGGTTTTAAATAGTTTAGCCAATACGCGGCAAAGCCAGGATTCAAATGAAGTGCTCTGATTTCCAACACAATTTTCCCCCTGATTTTTCTAGAGTAACATGAATCGTGGAAGCATGTTACTCAAAGACACCATGAGAGTTCAAAATACAAATATGCCTACAGACAGTAAATACTAAAGAGTGAATGAACAGCAGTAAAAAGATTTCTCAACATGAGAATACTTTGAATCTGTCTCTAAACTTCTGATCTAGTCACAGAGGACAACCATCAGCCTCTAAAAAACATTCCTCCCAGGAGTGGGATGGAGATTGGCATTTCTTATTACCTGATGTTTTTATATACATCTTGCCATTAACAAGAAGGTTGGCCTTGATTGTTAAAAATAGAGCCAAAGCACTCATCAGCGAAACGCTTGAGAATTTGATGTTGGTGTTCGGACGTTGCTGTCTTGATTTCCTTCTCGAGGTCTGACTTTCTCACAGCTATGAGGAATCTCTCAGTAGTGACTGAATTTATCCTGCTGGGCATCCCCCACACGGAGGACCTGGAGAGCATGCTCTTTGTCTTGTTTTTGGGCTTCTACATCTTCACTCTTCTGGGGAACCTGCTCATCCTCCTCGCGATTGTCTCCTCCACTCGGCTCCACACCCCCATGTACTTCTTCTTGTGTCAACTCTCTGTGTGTGACATATTTTTCCCTTCTGTGAGCTCCCCCAAGATGCTCTTCTATCTCTCAGGGAACAGCCGGGTCATCTCCTATGCAGGCTGTGCATCCCAGCTCTTCTTCTACCACTTCCTGGGCTGTACTGAGTGCTTCCTGTACACGGTGATGGCCTATGACCGCTTTGTCGCCATCTGCTACCCTCTGCGCTACACGGTGATCATGAGCCACAGAGCGTGCGCCAGCCTGGCCGTGGGGACCTCCTTTTTTGGCTGCATTCAGGCCACCTTTCTAACCACTCTCACCTTCCAGTTGCCCTACTGTGGCGCCAATGAGGTGGACTATTTCTTCTGTGATATCCCGGTGATGTTGAAGCTGGCTTGTGCTGATACCTCAGCCCTGGAGATGGTGGGGTTCATCAGTGTGGGCCTCATGCCCCTCAGTTGCTTCCTTCTCATCCTTACCTCCTACAGTCGCATTGTCTGCTCCATCCTGCAGATCCGCTCGGCAGAGGGCCGGCGCCGCGCCTTCTCCACCTGCAGTGCCCACCTCACTGCCATCTTGCTTTTCTACATGCCAGTGGTCCTCATCTACCTAAGGCCAACCCCAAGCCCCTGGCTGGATGCAACTGTCCAGATCCTGAATAACCTGGTCACCCCCATGCTGAATCCCTTGATCTACAGCCTCAGGAACAAGGAGGTCAAATCATCTCTGAGGAAGGTGCTACATCACTTGGGCTTCCTTCCTGAGCCGTTGTAGGGATAGAACGCTAGGAAAGGCTCAACCACACTTTGTAGCTTCTGTTAACAGTTTTATAGGGTTCTCACAAATACTTTTGAATCGGAAAGCACAGGTATTATTATGGTTATCTCCATTTTAGAAAGTGGGGTGGGCACCTGCGTGGCTCAGTGGGTTAAAGCCTCTGCCTTCAGCTCAGGTCATGGTCTCAGGGTCCTGGGATCGAGCCCCACAATGGGCTCTCTCTTCAGTGGGGAACCACTTCCCCCTCTCTCTGTCTGCCTCTCTGCCTACTTTGATCTCTCTCTGTCAAATAAATAAATAAAATCTTAAAAAAAAAAAAAGAATGTGGGGACTACAAGTCTAGGAGCTTAATGTGACTTGCTGGAGGACACATGAGGAGGGAATGGTAGAATGAAGACTCTAGGGTGGGTGTTCTGGCTCTGGGACTTCTTCTCTCTTGAGGATCTCATGCTGCTGATGAAAGAAGGAAGGAGCTCTACCTAGGAAGCAGAACAAGCTGGACCTTCTGCTTCCCAGTATTTATTTTCTGCCTCCTACTATAGCCCCTCCACCTCTTCTTTCTCCCTCACCCTGGCATTTCTTTGACCTGGCTGTAGTGATTGTCTCCTCAAATGCTTGCATTGGTGAAGCCCTCCTTTTACTGGTCTAGGAGTTGTTGAAAGAAAATGGGAGGGGTGCATAGCTGAGGTTTCAAGTGACACCCTACAAAAACGTAAAGAAGTTGTGCGAAGAGAAGTCTTCCAGCTGAGGGCTGAGGTGGGTCTCTGAGTGAAGCAGAGCTTCTGACTGATGTACGGTCAGCTACAGACCCTATCAGCTGGGCTCAGACCTAAAAGCAGGTGCGGATGAGAATGTGGAAGGGACAGATGGGGGAAACCACGGAGGGGCGACTGTGCTGTGATACTCTTTGGACTTGGCTTTGTACTGCTCACTGCCACAAGGGAGTGATGTTGGGTCCATGCTATCATTGTTTTGTATCTTTGGTGTCTCTGTTTAACAAAGGGGTTGAAGTTTGGTCCCCGTCACTTAATTTCTTCACTTACTGGCTGAAATATGGTAAGAATGAAAACATGCACTATTTCAGTACAGCGAACTATTGTTTTTAAGACTGAATGCAATGAGGAGAATGTTCCAGTTGGGGAATACAGTTGCTATGATGTTTCTTTTCACAGTGATATAGAAAGAGGCCACAGGGAGGATGGCAATGGAAGAAGAAGGGCTTCTCTTCTGTACTTCTTAGAATGAGGGAGCAGCCAGGGAACCTGCCAGACCAGACTAGTGCCTCTGGGTCTGTGCTTTCTGCCACTGGGGTAAGGGACCTCAGTGCTTTGGATGTTCTCAGTAGACCCCAGCCTGATTCCATACTCTCCTTCCCTCCAGAATTCATTACTCTCTTGAATTTTGTGCTTATTATTCTCATTTTTCTTTAAGTTTTACCCTGTATGTTTGTGTTTCTCAATGCCATATTGCAAGTTTTTGAACTTTATATTAATTTAATTCTATTGAAATTTGCTATTTTTACTTAAATGTTACTCTTTTGACATTTATGTCTTTGCATGTGTCTGAAATTAGTTCATTACTGCCAAAGTGAAAATTCCATTGTACAGATTTATCAATGTTAACTTTCTGTTGTTTACTTATAAATAAAATTTCCACAATATAAGAATCCTTTCATTTTAAACAGCCAGAATGTTTGGTGGGTTCTTTCTACTTTTCGATATATATAGATATGACACAAGGATACAATCATCAGTCTCTCTTTAAGACTCCCTTCTAAAAAAAAGAGAAAATGAAAATTTTATTTAATTTGGGTTTTCCCAAAAGCAGCCTCTGAGAGAAAGGTTTGAGGATAAACAATTTTGGGGGGAAGATTATCTCAGAAAACCTGATAAAAAAGAAGGAAAGTGACACAGGGAAAGAACAGTCAGTTAAGCAAGTGTCAATGAATGGGTTACCACTGTGAGGAACTGGGGCTCAACTGTACCAAGGATCTTCTGAAAAATGGTGTATAACAACCTCAAAGTTGTCCTACTGGGTTGAAAAAGAATCTGGGTGTATTTTTATACCAATTCCTGCCCCCTGTTGGTTGGTGGATGTTCTTGGGAGCATTAATTATCACAAGTATCTGGACTGCTCCATACATGTAGACTCAAAAAAAATTCCTTGGCCAAAGACCACTCCCAGGTAGAAGACGTGGAGAGTCCATGGGACCTAAGGACACTGTCTGAAGGTGACTTCTGGAGTGGGGTAAGGGACTGAGGTCCTAAGAAATGTTATGGTCATAATTCTTTTAATTCTAAACTAGTATCTTTCAAAATGCAAATCACACAATACTACTCAGCTTCTTTAGGATTTTCAACAATCATTTGATGCTTATAGGTTGAATTATAATAACTTAGTAACTAGTAAAGGATCTGTAAAATTTACAATCAGATCCAATGTTCTTTAGTCTCGTCAATGCCAAACTTTCACCCAGCGACACATATGTCTCTCTCACACACACTCTCCTTCCTAGCTAAACTGCCCTTGCTATTCCTTAAAGATACCTCTTTACATTATTTATTTGTTGTCTTGTTGTTTTAACAAACACATATGTATTGAGTAATTGCTATGCTAAACACTGAAGTCATAAAAATCTCTAAGTAATATTCTGTTTTTTTTCAAGAAGATTATAGCTAAATATGGGATATGGATATACACATGATTAAAGTAAAACATAATAAAAAGAGAGAGGGAAAAAACTATAAGAGCCTCTTAATGATAGAGAACAAATTGAGGGTTGAAGGTTAAGGAGAACATTCACTATGATGAGCACAGGGTATTGTATGTAAGTAATCAACACTGAATTCTACTCCTGAAACCAATACTGCATTGTATGTAAACTAACTAGAATTTAAATAAAAATATAAAAAATAAGTAAAATATAATAAATATTGAATGAAAAATATAAAATAGACTAGTAAAATGAAAGCAGAAATGATTAATCCTATAAAGATGTTGAAGATGGTTCCAAAAAACATTTCAAGTATACTCGTTCATAATTTTGTGCCTTTATAAATATATTTTCTCCTCTTGGGATTCTCTTCCTTGATTCCTCTATTAGAAAAACTTCTACTCATCCTTTAAAACCCAAGCTGAACAATTATTTTTTTGTGAAATCTCTTTATCTCAGACACAAGTTCTTATTTCTCTGTTTCAATTTTGTATTATGACAAAGTAACAATTCATCACGTGAGAAAAATTTTGACAAAGTGACCCTAAAGGGTAACAGCTAACTAGGAGCAGGGAGTTTAAGCAAGGGAGACAGAAGGGTACTTATAGTTCAGAACTACACAAGCCCTCATTTGTTGCATTAATAAATCAAAGCGTGACTTCTAGATGACATTTTTAAAGATCTTTATTTTGTGGGGGTTCCTGGGTGGCTCAGTTGGTTAAGCATCTGCCTTTTCCTCAGGTCACGATCCTGGGTCCTGGGATTGAGCCCTGCAAGGGCCTTCCTGATCAGCAGGGAGCCTGTTTCTCCCTCTCCTCCCTGATCATGTGCTCTCTCACTATTTCTGTGTCTCTCCCTCAAGTAAATAAATAAGATCTTTTTAAAAACATTTATTTATTTTATTGAGGAGAGAGAAAGTGAACAGTAACTGGGGGGAGGGGCAGAGGGAGAGAGAGAATCTCAAGCAGACTCCGCGCTGACAGGCTCCTCCCTCTCCTCCCCAATCATATACTCTCCCACTATCTCTGTCTCTCTCTGTTGAGTAAATAAATAAGTCTTTTAAAAGATTGTTTATTTTACTGGAGAGCAAGCGAGCATGTGCACACTCACGTGACTGGGTGGAGGGGCAGAGGGAGAGGGGGAGAAAGAATCTCAAGCAGACTCCGTGCTGACTGTGTAGCCTGATGTGGGGCTCCATCTGACAACCCTGGGATCATGACCTGAGCTGAAATCCAGAGCTGGCCGCCTAACCAGACTAAGCCACCCAGGAGCCCCTCTAGATGATATTTTGTTTTTGGCTGGGACCTCAGTCTATATACATTGTTAGATGTTATTAAGCATCTACTAGGAACAGACTCATGCTCCCCTTTGAGAAAAATAGTACTAGTTTATGCTGACAGAAGTAACAAAATCAAACAAATGTGGTTTAAATTTTACCTTAACATGTATGCACTTTCTGACTTTTAACAAGTTACTTAAATAACTTAAAGTGCTATACTTTAATTGGTAAATGTCAAAATTTAAGCCGACCTCATTGAATTGTAAGCACTGACTTGGATGTTTTCTTAAATCACCTAACACTGTATCTTGAACATGTTAAATATGTTACCTTCCCCTCTTTGTTTCTTTAAAAAATGCATTTCTTTAAGTAAAAAATAGACAAAGAACTGAACAGTGTTCAGTTCACAGGATTTTTCTCTGGAAACGATTTTTCAAGACTCTTAGTGGCAGGGAGTGGCGTTTAAGAACAGTGTTTGGGAGTGTCCTGGGCTTTGTAGCCAGACAGATTGGAGTTTAAGTCTCCTCCTGGCCACTTGTCATTTGTGTGGCATTAGGCAAGCTCTCTTCACATGTATTTGGAGAAGGATGTGGTAAGTACCCAATTCATAGGGTCACTGTGAAGGTCAAATGGTGTTATCCATGCAAAGGGGCTTAGTGAGGGCTTAGCATAGAATAAGTACATGGTAATAGCCAACACTTTGTATAATATGACATTTTAATTTAATACATTCATTTTATATGTTAATTTATAGTTATGTAATATTATGGATGAGGCAAAATTGATGAGGCTCTGTTTCCTATTACAGTGCTCACAATTACTTTTTGTTCACTTGAAGTCACTGAAATAATGGAATTAATATTGAAATTACACAGTTTAACTCAACCTATCATCTCTTTGGGCTTTAGCGATAGCTAACATATTATAGTAACCTAAAAAGGAAGTGCTTCTTATTTTCCTGATTTCATAGTTCAAAAATATGAGATTGAAAGCTTGAGCAACCTGGTCAAAATTGCACGTGTAGTGTGTGTGTTCTCCAGCTAGCATTCAGATCTAAGTGTGTCTCCTCTCTGTTATGGGCTGCATTGTCTTCTCCCCAGTATCATATGTTGGGAGATAGGACTTTTGTAGAGGCGATTCAATTTAATGAGGCTGTTGGAGGTGGGCCCTAATCCAAGGTGACCAGTGTCCTTATGAGATAAGAAAAGCTGGAGACTCTGAAAAACAATCTGAGGGGTTTGAAGTGGCGGGGGGGGGGTGGTGGTGGTGGGAGGTCGGGGTACCAGGTGGTGGGTATTATAGAGGGCATGGATTGCATGGAGCACTGGGTGTGGTGAAAAAATAATGATACTGTTATGCTGAAAATAAATAAACAAACAAACAAACAAAAAAGCTGGAGACACAGAGACTCCAAAGACGCACGTGCAGAGGAATGACTATAGGAACAGAGAGCAGGAGGATGGCAATCTAGAAGCCAAGGACACAGGCTGAAGCAGATCCCTCTCAGTCCCCTCAGTGGAAGCCAACCTTTCCAACACCTTGATCTTAGGTTTCTAGCCTCCGAAACTCTGAGAAAATAAATGTCTGTTGTTTAAGCCACCCAGTCTGTGGTATTTTGTGACCAATAGCGCTGGGGCAACTAATACACTTCCAAGCCCAACTCTGCTCTCATGCCCCTCCTGCACAGTTTATTATCTGTGTGACTGATTTTAACAGTTTTTGTGTTCTTGCCTATTAACATCATTATTTGAAACTCAGAAAAATGGTCCTTGTTTCTCAAAGTAGGTAATGGAAAGTTCCAGGAAAGAAACACATTTACAAAACTTTTTCTGACACTCAAGCTACAAGATTTCTCCAAGGGAGTCACTGAGAAGAGAACTTTTTACCTAATTAATCTCAAAGGGACCCAGTCCTATGAGATGCTTCTCATGCTCATTATGACTTTGGCTTTTTTTTTTTTTTTTTTTTTTTTGCCCTTTATTTTTGTTCCCCACTTGTGAGCAGTGTAATAGGGCAAAGTGAGTTAATGAGACCGGAAATTGGCTCAGGAAGTGCAAAAGCCTTGTTAAAATGTTTACAGTCTGCAGTTCTCTCCACAGTTATTATTCCAAGAAAAAACCAAGCCTGAGAGCCACACATGTAACATGCATGTAACACATATATAACTTACAGCCTTCTTGCTAGGCACAGGCTCGTGCACAGTTCATTCACATCGGTTTTTCTAGCATTTCCAACATGAGGCTGACTCTTCTTAAATCACTGCATTGAGAGAGTATGACATTCTCTTCCTTGTGAGACTTAGTGATAAAAATGCCATTTGCTACTTAGGATGCAGTTAGATAGTGTTCACGGAATAGTGAAAACAGGGAATTTTTAACGTGAAGGTTTTAAATGGCTGCATATTCTAAGTGTAGAATCTTTTTTCTCCAAGAAGCCTCAGGGGAAACTGTCAATCACACTTCAGGGCTCAGACTTTGCCCAGCACATGGCAAAAAGCATGAATTAAAACAAGGCGGTTAGACTGAACATCAGGGCCAGAGTAAGCAATTTGAGACTCAGGGTGAATTTCAAGCGGAAATGTAAGAGGCTCAATTTAACAACCATGACAGTTCTCATGGCTTAAATGAACGGAATACTTGATGATTGTTTCCATCAGGCATGCTGTGAAAGTTTTTCATGCCTTATGTCACCACCCTGCCAATTCTGAAATCCAAGATTTAGGGGTGCTTTACATTCTTAGTTATTTTTAGGGCACTGAGGAATTAAAAAAAAAAAGATTTTATTTACTTGAGAGAGAGAGAGAGCACACAAGTAGGTGGAGGGGCAGAGAGAGGGAGAAGTAGACTCCCTACTGAGCAGGGAGCCCGACATGGGATCAATCCCAGGACCCTGAGATCATGACCTGAGCCAAAGGCAGACACTTAACTAATTGAGCCACTAAGGAATATTTAATTACCTGAACATACACACAAAGAAACACACACCTGCACATACATATAACATAATCAATGGGAATAATAATAATCTTGATAAAATACTGATACTGAAATCTCTTGTTTTTAACTAAATACCATCAAAACCTCCACTAAACAAACTGTCACTATCAAAATAAAGATATGAATTCTTATGTCCCTTTAAGAGGATAGAGATGGATGAGACCTTAAATATCACCTGAAGGAATTATCTCATTTTATATATGAAGAAACAACAGGACCAGGGAAACCCAACAATGTACATAAAATAACCCAGAACAAGAGAGAACAAAACGAGATGCTCTGCTATTCAGAGTTATTTTACTTACAGGAATGGAATATAATCTAGGATTTGAATCTTTGGCTGATTTTACCTCTCTTAGAATAAGTTTTTACAGTGTTCTTTGTATTTGTCTCATCCACCTCATAAATTGCTGGTTCTCTGAGAATACGTCCTGTATGCCCCATAGATCTTGTACCTCCTATCATTTTCTTCCCCCTGCTGTGGTTCAGTACAGGCCTGAGTACAGTTGAAAGACTCCCAGGATTTCTGATACGCAATTGGATATTGTCCTGTAAATGATATCCTCGTGTAGTGTGAACCTCAGTCCTCTGCCAGTTTCATTATGTTTTCCTTTTTATGTCGTGATTATTAAATAGAACCTTTGTGCTGGAAGGGACCTCAAAGATCCCTTATAGAAATACCTCTCCCCAAAATGAGGAAAGAGGCCTATATAGCTAAATGATGGAATGGAAATGAATGTACTACATTGGGAGTTCTGTCCTCCATCCAGGCATCTGAAGCCTAAATATGTTTTCTCCTATTTTAATTAAATGAAGTATTAATTCAGCAAACATTGTTTGAGGATCTATTAAGTCACTCAGCTTCATGCTATGGAGAACAAGAGAGAGAATGAGACAGAGATCTTCATATAATTAACTATAAAACAAGTTATATATTACCTGCCAAGAGAACTATAGTTAAAATACTAAGTAGGTTCAAATGAGAGGTTAATTTGATCTGGAAATAACAGGGGAAGCCTAAAGGAAGAACAGCATATAAACTGGGTCTTATTGGCTGACAGTATTTAAAAATTGGGGCATAGGGTAACCATTGGAGGAAAATTTAGGAGAGGCTAAGATAAACAAATGTCAAGGAAATAAGAAAGATGTCACTTTTTTTCTTTAGCTAAGAAAATCATTAGCATATAATAATATATATTTATAATACATTATCTTATTATTACAAAATAATGTGAATTATTATTATATATGAGATTTATGTAGATACAATATATGTGTATGCATATAATGTGATACATTATTTTATTTCATGCTAAATATAGTATTTTTATAGTATTAAAATATTTATGGCATAGTGTTATATAATATATAATATATTTATGTTCATTAAAATACAATATATTTATGTTCATTATGTTCATTTATGTTCATCATGCCAAAAGCATTGGCTCTATTGTCAGAATCTAAGGAAAAAGAAACAGCAGGCTTAAAACTAATTAGACTACCTCTCTCTGCGCTCCTTCCCGCCTTCGGTTTCCATGGAGACCTTATAGCAAGGACACTGTGAGTCAGCAACCAACCAAAGCCGGTTTGCTAAATCCTCTGAAATGAGGTGTAAGCTTTAAGGTCAGTGAAAATATTGCAAGTAAAATAACAGGCTGGTCAGACAATTTCCAAAGTCCATTAAACGTAATTAGGCCTATTATCTTTCTTGTAAATCTCCTCTTAGCCATTGTACTCTTAGGCCTTTGATTGACTCTCTCTCTATATATATCTGATGTCACTGTGTGTCTCCTGGGGAGCCACAGTTTCAAACACACTGATGATTTCAAACATACTGAGAGGATGATTTCGAACAACTGAGGGGACATATGGAGGGTAAACTGCAGTTCATATGCTACAAACCTTCCTTCCTTCCTTCTTTTTTTCTTTCTTTCCTTAAATTTTTATTTAAATTCAGTTTAGTTAACATATAGTGTATTCTTAATTTCAGGATAGAGTTTAGTGATTCATCAGTTGCATAGAACACCCAGTGCTCATTCCGTCGGTGTCCTAACACCCATCACTCAGTTATGCCCAGGTACCTCCCTTCCAGGAACCCTCAGTTTGTTCCCTGTAGTTAAGAGTTTCTTACGGTTTGTCTCCCTCTCTATTTTCATCTTATTTTATTTTTCCTTCCCTTCCCCTATGTTCATCTGTTTTGTTTCCCATTTGCAATGACGTGGATAGAGCTAGAGGGTTTTACACTGAGCAAAATAGTCAGAGAAAGACAAATACCATATGATTCCACGCATGTATGGAATTTAAGAAACCCAGTCTATTTTAAACCTTCTGCCCCTCACCCTTATTTCCCTGGAACGGATTCTAAACTCTGAGACTTACTTAACACTATAGCACTGGTGGGTAGGAAGGTCCACTCTTCCACTTTGATACACCTTCTCTTGGCCTCTTCTGATATGCACAATGCTCTGTAGTGGGATTGACCCATTCCTGTTATGGATTTTTAACAGGCTTTAATTCACTTCATTTACTTATTTAATGTCTGTATGTTCGTATAAAGCTATGTGGTGACCGTTGCTGGAGCCTGGTCCTCTGCACCAGACTCCGGTGTAGGTCTTTACAAGATCGTCCGTGAATTCCTGATAGGGAATCTGGGTGGACACAGTCTTCAGAGGTCGGGGTAAGATAGCTGTAGGTCTGGAAAATGACATCAGAAGTGGCCTAGGCCGAGCTGCCCTTAGGGGAGAGTGCAGCAGTCATTAATAAAGGCCATCATTTGGCTTTCTGGGTGCAGGAGCTGAGACAATGCCAGTGCCTCTGTGGGTAGGGGTGAGATGCCAGAGCGCAGAGCCACAGCGGCCCATCACGTTGGTGGGGCAGTTTGGAGCTTGCCCATCTTGTTCCCCACCAGCCTCCACACTGACATCCAATACAGACACTGCTTTGGATTGATGACTTTTCTTTGAAATTTAAATGCCATAGTTACTTTAAAATTTAACTAACTAACCAGTAAACATAACACACTGATAATTTTTAAAAGGTCATGTTAAAAAGAAGTAAAATTACAACAAAGGGTAAGAAGAATAATTCAAATGATGTTTGAATATACCTTGAGTAATACAATCAAGCTGACAAATAAAGCATTTAAGATACACAAATCTAATATTTTTCTTTAATTAAATTTGGTATCAATTATCAAGTTTCAAGAAGGAAAAAACCCCATAACCCATTGGAACAAATGATTGCCATTAGAACTGTATCAGTTCTATGGGCTTTTTTTTTCTTTAAGATTTTATTTATTTATTTCACAGAGAGAGAGAGAGAGAGAGAGAGATCACAAGTAGGCAGAGGCAGGCAGAGAAAGGGGGAAACAGGCTCCCCGCTGAGCAGAGAGCCAGATGCAGGGCTTGATCCCAGGACCCTGACACCATGACCTGAGCTGAAGGCAGAGGCTTAACCCACTGAGCCAACCCCCCCCTTTTTTTTTTTTTAACATTTAGTTCATATTGGTTTTATTGCTGCAGAAAGGTTCTAAGCAAGAGTTCATATCATTTTATAGTTGGGATAATGTAACTCAGAAGAAATGTATAAGTCAACATGAACATTTTCCCTTCTGTATGTAATTCAAGTTGAAATACCAGTCATCTAGATCTAGCACTGAGTATAGCCTCAAAAGATCTGAAAACATATGTCCACCCAGAAACTTGTGCATAAATTTTCATAGCAGCATTACTATAATAATTGAAAGTGGAAACAACCCATGTACCCATGAATGGGTCAACAAAATGTGGTATATCCATACAGTGGACTATTATTTGGTCATAAAGAGGAACAAAGTACGTTAGGTGGGTGAACCTTGAAAACATTACACTAGAGGAAAGAAGTCAGACACAAAGGATGACATAATGTATGATTTTGTTTACATGAACTGTCCAGAAAAGATAAGTCCAAAAGATTAAAAGAATACATCAGTAGATTCATGAAGCTAGGGATGAGAACATGAGCACTGGCTACAAATGGACATGAGGGAACTTTCTGAAGACCCGGAATTGTTCTACAGTTGGATTGTGATATTGGTTGCAAAATTCTCTAAATTTATTAAAATCGTCAAATTGTGTACTTTAAAAGGATGAATTTTATGGTATACTAATTATATCTTAGTATACCTGTTATTAAAAATGCCAGTAGTCTAGATATCTTCAAGACATTACACCAGCCATTTCTAATAGTACTTATTAAATGAAAAATAATGGAAGTAGTGTTAGTTCTTCATATTTACTGAGATTTACATTTGAAAAACTGCTTTGCACACACAGTATCTCATTTGAAATTGATAAAAATGTAATGTGAGGATGCCAAAATATAATGGCAGGATGCCAATGTAGCTCAGTCAGTTGGGTGTCCTACTCTTGGTTTCAGCTCAGGTCATGATCTCATGGGTCATGAGCTCTAGCTCCCTTTCGGGCTCTGTGCTCAGTAGGGAGTCTGCTTGAAGATTCTCTCCCTCTGCCTCTCCCCACCCAACTCCCATGTGCTTGCTCTTTCTCTCTCTTTCTCCAATAAATAAATAAATAAATAAATAAATAAATAAGTCTTTAAAAGAATTGTAAATATATACATATATATAATGTGAGAGGTATTATCATCTCATTTTTACAGATAAAGAAATTTGGTGAACATCAGATGGTTTAAGTAACTTGTTCATTCACATGTATCAGTCATTGCTTGGCTGGGATTTGAACTCAGAACTTAAATTCAAAATATTATGGTTTTCACAGAGCAATCATGAACCCATAGTTGGTTTGGGGAAGAAACAATCATTGATAATTCTATTAAAGCGTTAGGAATAAACACTTTTTTTTTTATGGATTTCTTTTCAGCGTAACAGTATTCATTGTTTTTGTACCAAACCAGTGCTCCATGCAATCTGTGCCCTCTCTAATACCCACCACCTGGTACCCCCAACCTTCAAGCCCCCACCCCTTCAAACCCCTCAGATTGTTTTTCAGAGTCCATAGTCTCTCATGGTTCACCTCCCCTTCCAATTTCCCTCAACTCCCTTCTCCTCTCTAACTCCCCTTGTCCTCCATGCTATTTGTTATACTCCACAAATAAGTGAAACCATGTGATAATTGACTCTATCTGCTTGACTTATTTCACTCAGCATAATCTCTTCTAGTCCCATCCATGTTGCTACAAAAGTTGGGTATTCATCCTTTCTGATGGAGGCATAATACTCCATAGTGTATATGGACCACATCTTCCTTATCCATTCATCCGTTGAAGGGCATCTTGGTTCTTTCCACAGTTTGGCGACCATAGCAATTGCTGCTATAAACATTGGGGGACAGATGGCCCTTCTTTTCACTACATCTTTATCTTTGGGGTAAATACCCAGGAGTGCAATTGCAGGGTCATAGGGAAGCTCTATTTTTAATTTCTTGAGGAATCTCCACACTGTTCTCCAAAGTGGCTGCACCAACTTGCATTCCCACCAACAGTGTAAGAGGGTTCCCCTTTCTCCACATCCTCTCCAACACATGTTGTTTCCTGTCTTGCTAATTTTGGCCATACCAGTTAGGAATAAACACTTTTTTAAGTAGCACTATCACTTTGCCTTTCAGAGATAATAAGTGCAATGTTCTCCAGCTATCTGATAGCCCTTCTAGAGTAGTCTTTGGAAGACGTTTAATCATCTATGCACAAGGATTAATTGGTTATGTTCCATTCTAAAATAAAAATATAAAAATAGTAAATATTAGTTTCTCCAAACCTAATTAGTGAGAAAATGATGTTACCTCTTAGTCTCAGGGACTCAACACAGACTCCCAGGGAATATGTTTAAACCTCTGACTGGGAGTTTATTTTCAGAGACATTGACTAGTTCAAGGGTAGAAACATGGAAACATAAAATAAGTCTCAAGACCCCAGGACCAAGCCAGTCTCTAGAATCCTTTTTCTCTTTCTTTCTTTCTTTCTTTCTTTTTTAAGTTTTTATTTATTTATTTGACAGAGAGAGAGAGATCACAAGTAGGCAGAGCAGCGGGCAGAGAGAGAGGGGGAAGCAGGCTCCCTGCTGAGCAGAGAGCCCAATATGGGGCTTGATCCCGGAACCCTGAGATCATGACCTGAGCTGAAGGCAAAGGCTTCAGCTTCACTAAGCCACCCAGGCACCCTCTGGGATCCTTTCTTACGAAGGCAACCCAGAAAAGCATTTATAAGTGATTCCAGAAAAACAGAAGAGAATAAGCCTGCATTTAAATTGGACCAGAACACTGTTTACATTTGGGGTGTAAGCCTATGTTTCTTTCTTTTTTTAGTTTTTATTTAGAGAAAGAGTGCACGAACAGGAGGAGGAACAGAGAGGGAGGGAGAGGAAAGAGGAAAGAAACCCAAGGAGACTCCTGGCTGAGCATGGCGACCAACACAGGGCTCATTCTCATGAACCTGAGCTGAAACCAAAAATCAGACGCTTGACCAACTGAGCCACCCACGTTCCCCAAGCCTATTTTTCTATTACATATTTTGATCTCTCTCATTTTATCTTCTCCCATTGCTCTCTCTTCTCTCTGACCTTTCTGTTACATTTCTTCTTTACTCTTAGTGAACTAGTTGCAATGTTTTCACTATTTCCTTAGGGAAAATAAGTAAACAAAAATGTATCTATTTCACCTTCACATTAACCTGTTCAATCACGATGTCATGTTATTATCTTTCTAGGTTGAATAGTGTTTCTTTACCATTTTGATGGTTGTGAACTCTTTTAAGAACACAAGAATACTATTGGACATTTCCCCAGATAAATGTGTGTGTGTTTATCTCCCTCTTCATGATAATGCTGGAAATGATGTCAAGGGATTAGATATGACTGATTCAGAATCACACCTTTGGATCTAAATTCTGATCCTGAATCTATAGACATTCTTCTTGATTTTTTTAAATTATTTATTTATTTATTTGACAGACAGATCACAAGTAGGTAGAGAGGCAGGCAGAGAGAGGGAGGAGGAAGCAGGCTCTCCACTGAGCAGAGAGCCCGATGCGGGGCTCAATCCCAGGACCCTGGGATCATGACCTGAGCCGAAGGCAGAGGCTTTAACCCACTGAGCCACCCAGGTGCCCCTCATTCTTCTTGATTTTTACCTCTTCATGTAATTAATACTTGAGGAACAAACTGAGATCATCTTTTTGCTTCCTTCCAGAGTGAAGAAAGGCATTGTTCTAAGCTCTTTGTATACATTAATGTACTTAATCCTCTTAATAACCACCTGTAGTGGATACTATTATTATTCTGATTTATAGAAAAGTAAGCAGAGTCATAGAAGATTCAGTAATTTGCCAAATTACTTTAAGATTACCAGGCAGTAATTTCTTTTCTTTTCTTTCTTTTTTTTTAATTTAAGATTTTAGTTATTTGTCAGAGAGAGAGAGAGGGAGAGAGAGCCAGCACAGGCAGACAGAATGGCAAGCAGAGACAGAGGGAGAAGCAGGCTCCCCGCCGAGCAAGGAGCCGGACGTGGGACTCGATCCCATGACGCCGGGATCATGACCCGAGCCAAAGGCAGCTGCTTAACCAACTGAGCCACCCAGGTGTCCCAGGCAGTAATTTCTAAATAGAGATCTTATGGGGTGTTGGGCTAAGTGTGAGTCACATGATTATGTTTGGTCTATTTTAGGATATGATTATGTCTGAGTTTTTTAGAGCTCAGGCCAGATTCTATGTTGGAGAGGGGAAAAAAAAAAAGCCTTATATAGTTGTGTTGCTTAAGCTTTACAAGGTGAGTCAAACACTTCACTGGACACAGAAAAGGCTATAAGATGAGTGTTAACTTCATGTATGATACCATTGAAATGAATTCCACAAAATGACACATGAAGCAATGCTAGTCCTGTGAATGACTCTCCAGAAACAAGTACACAGTAAGTATGTTAAGAAAGTGACTTCAAATTGCGCTCTTCAGCAAGTACCCAAATCCATGAGAACAATTGTGCCAAGAGATATTTAACAATCCAGGAGGCCAAAATTTAAGGTTCCAATGGCTAATCCTAAACTGCAGTACAATTCCTTAAATGTAGACATGTCGTTATCATCATGAGATTAAAAAGGGTCTTTCTAGCTGAGTGAGTGCTAAATGAGTGTTATTTTCATTTGTTTGTTTAAATACACTGATTTTAATAGTGTAACTAAGCCATAGAATAATCTGGGGAGTGTGAGGGGAAGGAGTGAAAAATGGCCTCAGAACTTCCCACACTTCTCAGATGCTCCCAGCCCTTTTCTTGTGTTCCATCTTGTGTTCTATCTTCAGTGCTCTTCTACTTCATACATTCAAGGAATAATGTTCCATTTTTCAGTTATATGTCTGGCCCTGAGCTTCTTGTTAGTATCAGAGTCATGCACCCAACTGCTTTGTAGACAGTATCCGATTTTCATTGTATGATTCACTTACTTCCATATCTGGTGTAATAGCCTACCATCCACCTAGTCTTTCATTTTTGCTTTAAAGATTGTATTTATTTGTTTTTGAGAGACAGCATACATGAGGTGGGGGTAGGGTGTGAGGGGGACAGGGAGGGAGAAGCAGACTTCCTGGTGAGCAGGGAGCCAGATGCAGGGATCTATCCCAGGACCCTGGGATTATGACCTGAGCCAAAGGCAGACGTTTAACCCACTGAGCCACCCAGGCATCCTTAGTCTTTCTGTTATTTACTAAGACAATAATTCACTTTGTAAGTGTATGTGAATTTATCATTTCTTCCTCCCTTGCCTGGGTGGTTACTTCAGATTCTTGTCTCTCTAGCTCTGAACTATTCCCCCTGTAAAACCCTATACATTGCTATCAAAGTCATTTATCTCAAACATGAAGCTCATGATTTTGCATGACCGATTAAAATCCAAGATTTTATTTCTTCATATAATGCCTCTTACAGTATATACCCTGGATACTCTTTGTGAAGACTTCCCTCAAAACCCCAACAGGAAGTATTAATCATATTAGAACTATAATAGACATATATCTTTAATGTTGTAATTATTATACATATTTATTTAATTATTTGCATTAATTTTTCCCTTTGTATGATACTTTTTAAAAAAGATTATTTATTTATTTATTTGAGAGGGTGATAGAGAGACCATGAGTAGCTGGTAGGAGGAGAGGGAGAGGGGGAAGCAGGTTCCTCGCTGAGCAGGGAGCCCAACGTGGGGCTCAGTCACAGGACTTCAAGATTATGACCTGAGCCAAAAGCAGACACTTAACTAACTGAACTATCCAGGTACCGCTGTGTGGTCCTTTTGCTTTCATTTTTAGAAATACTTTCTTCTCCTAAATTTATTGTATTGTGGTAAAAACACTAGATTTATCATGAGATCTATCTCTTTAACAGATTTCCAGGTGTATAATACAGAGTATTGACTATAGTTAAAATGCTGTACAGGAAATCTCCAGAACTTAACTCATCTTGCTTAAACAAACCTTGATGCCTATTGATGAGTAAATCCCCAATTCTATCTTGGAAACCATTTCTACTTGGCAACCACCATTCCATGCTTTGGTTCTTTATATTTGACTATTTTAGATACTTGATGTACAAGGAATCATGCAGTGTTTGTCCTGTGAATGACCTGATGTCCTCAAGGTCCAACCATGTTTTCAAACGTTACAGAATTTCTTTCTTTTTAAAGGCAGAATAATAGTCTATTGCACATATATATAACATTTTCTTCATTCTTCACTTGTGGTGGCTATTTGTGTATATGTGTGTGTATATGGAGACTTTTTTTTTATAATTTTTTATTTTTTATAAACATATATTTTTATCCCCAGGGGTACAGGTCTGTGAATCACCAGGTTTACACACTTCACAGCACTCACCAAAGCACTTACCCTCCCCAATGTCCATAATCCCATCCCCTTCTCCCAAACCCCCTCCCCCGAGCAACCCTCAGTTTGTTTTGTGAGATTAAGAGTCACTTATGGTTTGTCTCCCTCCCAATCCCATCTTGTTTCATTTATTCTTCTCCTACCCACTTAAGCCCCCATATTGCATCACCACTTCATCATATCAGGGAGATCATATGATAGTTGTCTTTCTCTGCTTGACTTATTTCGCTAAGCATGATACGCTCTAGTTCCATCCATGTTGTCGCAAATGGCAAGATTTCATTTCTTTTGATGGCTGCATAGTATTCCATTGTGTATATATACCACATCTTCTTGATCCATTCATCTGTTGATGGACATCTAGGTTCTTTCCATAGTTTGGCTATTGTGGACATTGCTGCTATAAACATTCGGGTGCACGTGCCCCTTTGGATCACTACGTTTGTATCTTTAGGGTAAATACCCAATAGTGTAATTGCTGGGTCATAGGGCAGTTCTATTTTCAACATTTTGAGGAACCTCCATGCTGTTTGCCAGAGTGGCTACACCAGCTTGCATTCCCACCAACAGTGTAGGAGGGTTCCCCTTTCTCCGCATCCTCACCAGCATCTGTCATTTTCTGACTTGTTGATTTTAGCCATTCTGACTGGTGTGAGGTGATATCTCATTGTGGTTTTGATTTGTATTTCCCTGATGCCGAGTGATATGGAGCACTTTTTCATGTGTCTGTTGGCCATCTGGATGTCTTCTTTGCAGAAATGTCTGTTCATGTCCTCTGCCCATTTCTTGATTGGATTATTTGTTCTGTGGGTGTTGAGTTTGCTAAGTTCTTTATAGATTCTGGACACTAGTCCTTTATCTGATATGTCGTTTGCAAATATCTTCTCCCATTCTGTCAGTTGTCTTTTGATTTTGTTAACGGTTTCCTTTGCTGTGCAAAAGCTTTTGATGTTGATGAAATCCCAGTAGTTCATTTTTGCCCTTGCTTCCCTTGCCTTTGGCGTTGTTCCTAGGAAGATGTTGCTGCGGCTGAGGTCGAAGAGGTTGCTGCCCGTGTTCTCCTCAAGGATTTTGATGGATTCCTTTCTCACATTGAGGTCCTTCATCCATTTTGAGTCTATTTTTGTGTGTGGTGTAAGGAAATGGTCCAATTTCATTTTTCTGCATGTGGCTGTCCAATTTTCCCAGCACCATTTATTGAAGAGGCTGTCTTTTTTCCATTGGACATTCTTTCCTGCTTTGTCGAAGATGAGTTGACCATAGAGTTGAGGGGCTCTCTATTCTGTTCCATTGATCTATGTGTCTGTTTTTGTGCCAGTACCATGCTGTCTTGATGATGACAGCTTTGTAATAGAGCTTGAAGTCCGGAATTGTGATGCCACCAACTTTGGCTTTCATTTTCAATATCCCTTTGGCTATTCGAGGTCTTTTCTGGTTCCATATAAATTTTAGCATTATTTGTTCCATTTCTTTGAAAAAGATGGATGGTACTTTGATAGGAATTGCATTAAATGTGTAGATTGCTTTAGGTAGCATAGACATTTTCACAATATTTATTCTTCCAATCCAGGAGCATGGAACATTTTTCCATTTCTTTGTGTCTTCCTCAATTTCTTTCATGAGTACTTTATAGTTTTCTGAGTATAGATTCTGTGCCTCTTTGGTTAGGTTTATTCCTAGGTATCTTATGGTTTTGGGTGCAATTGTAAATGGGATTGACTCCTTAATTTCTCTTTCTTCTGTCTTGCTGTTGGTGTAGAGAAATGCAACTGATTTCTGTGCATTGATTTTATATCCTGACACTTTACTGAATTCCTGTATAAGTTCTAGCAGTTTTGGAGTAGAGTCTTTTGGGTTTTCCACATATAGTATCATATCATCTGCAAAGAGTGATAATTTGACTTCTTCTTTGCCGATTTGGATGCCTTTAATTTCCTTTTGTTGTCTGATTGCTGAGGCTAGGACCTCTAGTACTATGTTGAATAGCAGTGGTGATAATGGACATCCCTGCCGTGTTCCTGACCTTAGCGGAAAAGCTTTCAGTTTTTCTCCATTGAGAATGATAGAAAGGGATAAAAGAAGTTGTAGCCAGTAGATTCTAGGTGTTACCAGACCATTGGAAATTACTTATACAGAGAGATGAATGCAACAGCTATTTAAAATATCTAATTTGGTGATTTACTATCTCTGATCTAGGGAATAGCATGAAAGTACAGTAAAATTTCCACCAGTCAATGGCAAAAATGTAATTTTAAGGTTGGCATTTCCTTTCCTTGGGAAGAATGCGTTTTTCCTTCTGAAATTATATATCTCTCCTTTTCTTTAAAAAAAAAAAAGGCAGTTCTAGTGTTATATTTTTAACGTCTTTACTTGTCTTTACTTTGTAACCCTAATTGAATATTTTTCTTTTTTAATTTGCTGACAAATATAATTTAAAATCTGAGAAAAGCCAATTCTGTTCAACAATTTGATTCAATTCACCCTTTTTCCTTCTAATTTGGCTTCTTAGTAAGATCTTACTGAAGAGAGACTGCAGGCTTCAGATTTTGCTAGTTAGTGTGACATTTAGGATCTACATTTTAAGTTGAACTTGGGGCATTCAGACTTCCCATGTATAACAGAGTATTCTTTTCTTTTCTTTTTTTTAAGATTTTATTTATTTATTTGAGAGAGAGAGAAAGCATGAGAAGGGGGAGGGTCAGAGGGAGAAGCGGACCACTGCTGAGCAGGGATCCCGATTGGGAACTTGATCCCAGGACTCCAGGATCATGACCTGAGCCGAAGGCAGTCACCTAACCAACTAAGCCACCCAGGCGTCTCTCACAGAGTATTTATCTTAATAATTTTAAGTATTCTAGATTTAATAATTAGGATTCTGATTTTATGCCTCAGCTTTATGTGCTTGGTTACTGTGAAATATCCCCTTGAGAAATAAATTCCTTCTCCAAGTGTAGAGAAAATTACGTTTTCAAGGCTACAAAACTGAAGGTCAGATGATTAGACTGTGAGAAATTCTCTGACGTCATAAATACCAGTCTTTGTTGACTCTTGGAACAGCTGCTTGGCTTTTTCCTATTGCTGAGTTCCACACTCTTAACCTTTTTGTACTGACAGAGAAAAAAAAAAAAAAAAAAACAAAACTCAAGACACTGAAACCAAGGCGTGGTAGTGGGATAATTTGGGTCCATCTGGTTTCTAAATTTAGGTCTTCTGATTCTTGGTCCTACTCTTATGCTATTAGTTGGTGTTTCCTAAAATGTTGAACTGAAGCAACTCTAAAGGGGTGGGAAGCAAAAATTCTGCAGAATGGGATGAAGTTGGGAGGGAACAGGGGATGATGGGGAATGACAGTTAAATTTGAAATAAATTTTCTAAGCTTCCATTTTATGTTAAATGTCCTTTAAAAATCTGATTAATGAATATTTTATATTCTATTCCAAAATAACTTCATTTCTATTTTTTTATCCTCAAAATTTCAAGTCATTCAGACTCCATAAAGACAAATCCTATTAATTCTGTTGCATCAAGAACCCCAAGCCCACCTTGGATTAATCCTTGTCCACATAACACAGTTGGAAAAGAAGGGCTCTACCTTATCTTGTTTCCTCTTAGTGTGGTCATTTTAAAAGAAATTTGCTTTTTCTGCATCCTCTACCTATTCCCTTATCTTCACCTAGTCATCAGGGCCCTTAGTCTTGAAGATTTAGCCCTGTAGCTTAATACCCCTGATCTACCTCTTTCTCACCCACTGGTCCTGAGCAAGCTTCTCTGGCCTATGTCCTGGAATTAGTTCTGAATGTTAAAAAAAAAAAATTATATAACAGGGGTGCCCGGGTGGCTCTGTCGGTTGAGGGCAGACTCTTGACTTCAGGTCAGGTCACGATCTCAGGATCATGAGACTGAGCCCCACTGGGTTCTGTGCTCATTGAGAAGTCAGTTTGAGATTCTCTCTTCTCTCTCTGCCCCTCCCCCTGCTCACACATGTGCTCTCTCTCAAATAAATAAATAAATCATTAAATAATTATGTACACACACATTTTCAAAATAAAGAACATTAAGTACAATGTTGAAACTAATTATGGCTTATGTGATACCAGAAAAAATACTTTTTTCTTTACATTTGTTTATATTTCCCATTTCATGCATTAGTTTCATAACCATAAAAAGACAATAAAATTTTCTTTAAACACAAAATCAATTTTGGAAAAAAGAGAAACCATTATAATTCTATTACTGGAGAAATAGACAAAGAGAAGAAAAAACTCCCCTTTTTTCCTCCATCACCATGAAAACATTCTCATGTATCCTTTAAGTGTACAGTTTAGTGGTATTGTATATATTCACACTGGGCAGCCATCACCTCCTCCCCCACAACTCTTTTATCATGTAAAACTGAAACTCCATGTCTAGTAAACAAAAATCCCTCTTTTTTCCTCCCCTACCCCTGACCCTGGCAAGTACCATTATATTTTCTGTCTTTATGACTTTGACTATTCTAAGTATCTCATTTAAGTGGAATCATGCTGTCTTTGTCTTTTTGTGACTTATTTCATTCAGTAATATGACCTTCTACCCATGTAGATGTTAATGCAGCAGAATTTACTCCTTTTTAATTCTGTAGTCCCTCCAATTGTATGCATGTACCACTTTTTGCTTTTCCATTCATTGTTCTACAGACACGCATTGCTTCCACATTTTAAATATTGTGAATAATGCTGTTACAAACATCGGTGTACAAATACCTCTTTGAGACCCTGTTTTCAGTTCTTTGGGGTCCGTTCCCAGAAGTGGAATTGCTGGGTCATATGGTAGCTCTCGTTTTGATCTTTCGAGACACCTCCGTACCATTTTCCACAGCACCTGCACCATTTTACAACCCCACTGAGAGGGCATGAGGACTCCAATTTCTTCACATATCCTTTTAATGGGAATTTTTTCATAATTAGTGAGCTCTGAAATTATTTTTTACCCTTATAACACTATATGTACTTTCTACGTCTCGACAGTTTTCAAATTTCTTATTTAATAATATTTTTGCTTTTTTGATGTTTATGCAGATTTCCATTGAATAAATGTATCCAAATATATGCTCATTTACTCTGTAAGTGACTTGCATGTTGTGTTACTGTGATTTATAAGAAATGTGTATTTGGTTATTCACATCCCCAGTTCCTGGCTCAGTGGTCCCAAACCCCTGTAATTTCCTGAGAGATGAGAGCAATGGGACCATTTTTTTGTTACAATATTTGGTCTCTTGTCTACAGTTCCTGAGATCATTTCAGAGCATAAAAGTGAAATGGGTGTCTTGTTACTCATAACGAGTCCCTTTCTACTACCCCTGGGTTTATGTTAATAAGATGACTTCTGGGAACACCCAAGAATGGGGGCTGGTTGCCAGGGGAACTGACAATGGATGAAAGATTACAAGTTTTAGTCCCACCCTCTGATTTCTACAGAGGGAAAAGGCCTTGGAGGTAGAATCAGTCAGCACTGGCCAGTGATATAATCAGTTGTGACTATGTAATGAAACCTCCATAAAAACTCAGAAGGACAGGGTTTAGAGTTTCAAGTTGTTCCATGCATGCAGACTGGAGGAGAGGGGCATGCCTGGAGATAGCATAGAAACGCTATGCCCTGTCCCTACACTTTGCCTTATTTATCTCTTCTATCTGATGTTCTTGAGTTATATCCTTTTATAATGAACTGGTCATCTAGTAAGTAAAAATATTTCCCTGAGTTCTGTGAGCTGCTCTAATAAATTAAGTGAACTCAAGGTCATGGGTCATGGGAACCTTCAATTTATAGCCAGTTGGTCAGAAGCCCATGTGACAACCCAGACTTGCAATTAGCATCCAAAGTGTGTATTTGTGGGGGATCTTAACTTATGGGATCTGATGCTACCTCCAGGTGGATAGTGCCAGACCTGAGCTGGACTGTAGAACACCCAGCTGATGTCAGAGAATCACTCGGATGTCTGAGGACATCCTTCCCTCCTTTTGGAAACTGGGTATTCAACAACTATTTAAGACAAACAGCAGACATTTAATGCTATTCATGGCAAACAATCCATTTCTACTTGCCAGTGGTCCCAATTCCATTTCTGTCATTGCCTGGCTCCAGCCTTTTGATCCTTTTTCTGTTTATCAGTACTTAAATTCCCTTACAATTAATGTTTTATTAGTTCAGTCTGACTTTCATTTTATTTAAAGATTTTATTTATTTATTTGATACATACACAGTGAGAGAGGGGAACACAAGCAGGAGGAGCGGAAGAGGGAGAGCAGGCTTCCCGCTGAGCAGGAAGCCCGATGAGGGGCTTGATCCAAGGACCCTGGGACCACGACCTGAGCTGAAGGCAGACGCTTAACAACTGAGCCACCCAGGTTTCCTTCTGTCTGACTTTTAACTCACTCCATGGACTTGACTCATACTTGTCTTACTGGAGATTATTGCTTTTTGTTCTCTTGAACAAAATGGTTAATGCAGACGTACATCAGGTTTTCTGCCAGGCTCAAAGCTGCATGTGAACAGCAACAGCTTAGCTGTCTTTCTGAAATTAGTCTATCCCCATAGCTTGGGGCAGGGCCAGTCACTGGGTCGTCAAGATAATTTCTTGATTTTGATTAGTTGAGTGAACAGTTTTGTATTGTGTCTTTGTTTTTACACAATCCATTTTCTGAAAGGTGTCTGTCGTTATAGCAACATGTACAAATTGTCATGGCAACATGCTCAGGCAACAATTTCAATTACTTGTAAAACAGAAATGCTTGTCTGATTCAAAACAAGCAAGAGAGTCAGACTTATACTCTCAGATTCTATGCTCTCATGCCTCTACTTTACCTCTGACAACAACCCGACCATCAATTTTTGGAACAAAATGGAGTAACCTGAAAGACTCACCTAATATATTTGAGCAGCTGAAGAAACATATTGCCTTTCAGATCCCTCAATTTGTGAATGATTATTCAATATGATATTTTTTGGTAACCCAGTCTTGATGGCCATAAAAAGAGAGGGGGGTTTACTTACGAAATCCAGAAACCCTGTTTGGGTAGACTGTTGCTGATGATTCTCAGAAGTGTTTTAATATTCCTGTCCAGGAGGAATGGACTAATTCTGGAATCTGAATGTTCAGCAGGGGAGAAACATGTCAGCTGTGTGGCAGGCAGAGTAATACTCCGCAAAGATGTCCATGTCCTAATCCCCGGACCCTGTGAACATGTTAGGTTACCAGCAAAGGGGAATCAAGGATATAGAAGGTTAAGTTAAGGTTGTTAATCAGCTGACTTTTAGATGAGGAGCTTCTCCTAGATGATAGTAGTAGACCCAATGTAAATACAAATTTTCTTACAAGTGAAAGAGGGAGGCAGAAAAGGAAATAGAGAAATGGCAGCTGAGAAGGAGCCCAGCCCTGTCAGCACCTTGATTTTAGCTATTTTGGATCTCTAACCTCCAAAGTTATAAGGCAATAAATTGGTCTTGAGCAGATGTCCCTCAGGCTCACAAGCCTAGTGTACTTTCAGTGCTCAGAGGTTCTGGATCTCAGAGATTATGAAGAAAAAAATTTTTTTTTTAATTTTTAATTTTTTTAAAATTTTTTATAAACATATAATATATTTTTCCCCCAGGGGTACAGGTCTGTGAATCACCAGGTTTACACACTTCACAGCACTCACCATAGCACATACCCTCCCCACTGACCATAACCCCACCCCCCTCTCCCAACCCCCCTCCCCCCAGCAACCCTCTATGAAGAAAAAATTTTAACAAAAAGTTATCACACCCTCCACATGGTCCAAACGATCCTAAGTATCATTTGTTAAAACCAGGGGTAGTTATACACTGACTGAAAATAAGCATGCCAATCATTTAAAAAGGATGATAGCAATTAAACAAATTTTTTTTGTTAGAACCTAAAGTTTAAAGAAATGCTTGTCTTAAAACAATGAAAAAAGGCATATTCTAAATGTGGAAAATGGATTTTTTTGAGGAAAACATCTAAACTCACAATATGTACCAAAATGAATATCAGATGAATGAAGCATTAAACAGTAAAAAGAAAACAAAGGAAACAAAATCCAATAGTCTAATGAAAAAAATTCTGTACATCTTCATGCATTTGCTAAAGAAGAAAAGTACACTTTCCCAAAAAACCCACTGTAAAACGTAACCAGTTACCATGTGCTGGCAAAGTCACCTAAGCTATCATCATTTCCCATACATAAAAACCCTACACATTTCATTGGGAGAAACCTGTCAGCTGTGTGGCAGGCAGAGTAATACTCCCCAAAGATGTCCATGTCCTAATCCCCGGACCCTGTGAACATGTTAGGTTACCAGCAAAGGGGAATCAAGGATATAGAAGGTTAAGCTAAGGCTGTTAATCAAATCTATTTGTACCACCTATATAGGATTAACACAGCTTACAATGATTTAAGTACGTAATACAAAATTCCATGTACCTTGCCTTTATTTGGGAAAAATAGAGTAATTTTGTTCAGTGGGAAGTTTTGAATACTTCAGGCTCAGGTCCAAAGTTCTTTTAACAAAAATATTCAGAATGAAGTCCAAGAACTCTATCAACAAATTTTAATTTCTATCCTTTTCCTTTTTACTTGTGCCACTAATGAATACAGTGGAAAGCAGCTACATTCCCTAACTCATCCCATTCTGAGAGCTTTCCTGGTTTAGAGCTTTGTCCCACTTATGGAGCAGGTACAGTTTATAATTATATAACATTGTAGCAAAATTATATTACTTTGTTCCTGTTTTTGGAGAACAAAATTAAGGTAACTTAAACCTGTGGAAAAGCTGGAATGTTTTTAAGTCTCCAATTTCTTTTATTCATTAAATTCAGGATGGGGAAAATGACTCCAAATAAGATATAAGTCAAATAAATTTCCATTGTATTTAGGCCCCCCAATAACTGTAGTGACAGAAATTAATGTCAGTGTAGCACCAAGAACAGAGAGCATAAATGAAGGCCCAGGAAATCACAATGTTGGATAGACTGGTACCTCCTGGAGACAGACAGATACATAGAAAGTTCCTTCTTTAAATCACAAATTCTCCACTAGCCTCTCTGATTTTGTTGCAAACGTCAGTGTCAGTTCTAAGTGAACTTATAAATGCATGAACTGTGACCCTAGGCATTGGGCTCAGTATATACTGTAAAAATGACCCTGAGAATGATTTTCCTGTTAAAGAAACACTGGAATGGCATTCAAAGAGCATAGCAAATACTCAACTCTTGAAAGCACTAGGGTGAAAAATCAAAATCCATGATTTTATGACATGCTTATAACACCAGAAAATTGGAAGGAGGAATTACATTTCCCTTCCCAAAGACGTACTGCTGCTGCTGACCTCACACCCATCCTAAGATGTACATTCATCATATCATAGGTTATTGAAATACATAGCTCTAAGATAGGGTGGATGTCACATTATTTACCAATCCTTTTTTTATTAACATATAATATATTCTTTGTTTCAGGGGTACAGGTCTGTGAATCATCAGTCTTACACAATTCACAGCACTCACCATAGCATGTACCCTCCCCAGTGTCCGTCCCCCGGCCATCCCATCCTTCCCTCCCTGCTCCCCTCCAGCAACCCCAGTTTGTTTCCTGAGGTTAAGAGTCTCGTATAGTTTGTCTCCCTCTCTGGTTTATTCTCGTTTCATTTTTCCCTCCCATGTGCCATCCTTTTGAGAGATGAAATATCTAAAAGCTTCTGAAAGCCAATATTGTCTGGATAATTGAATAAAATAATATATCTATTATTTATTTATATTAAAGAAATACCTTTCTTAAAGAGTAACATATATGTGTAGTTTTCAAGCATATACATACATGTATCTTTAAATATATGATGACTATCACAAATATATGACACATATGTCTCTATATACACAGAGAGAGATTCTCAGAGGAGGAGATCTTTACACATACTTCATTCATGGAAGTAAGTTCTCTTTTGGATATAATTCAAGATTTAGAGAAGGGTCTGACCAGTTAGGATTTTATTCTGTTTTTTTTTTTTTTTCTGCTTAAGTAATTAAATCAGATTAGCAGTGATCAACTTTGTTCTGCATTCAACAGATTTCAGTATTTTTAAACTCTTAAACCACTATTATCTAGTGCATATTTCTTTAAAGAATTAACAGTTATTCACATTACTCAATCATGCTTTCAGTTTTGCATTTTCAGTTAATTTTTCAGTACTGCTATAAAATTGAATGAAGGAACTCATTTAGTGTGGAGTCAGGAGGCCAGAAGGGGGAACTCTCACCTCCTACCACTCATCAGTTACAGAAGCCCACAGGAAGAAACAGACCTTGCATTCCAACAGAAGGAAGCCTGCTCTATTACTCCAGTAGGAGGACTTCTGGTCCACCAATTAGCCTACAATAGCAATAGGGTATTTTAAATCAGGGTTGTATTGAAGAAAGTTGTTACATTGTGTTGGGGGAGTTATGAAGTAGTTCAGCTTGGATTCTGGAAAAATCAAGTATGAAAGGGAAATAAGAACAAAACTGGTGATGTAGTTTAGGAGCAGATCCCAAAAGGTTTTGAATGTCAAACTCAACATCAACCTTGAAGTCAATAGAAAATGGAAACACGCTAAAGACATTTTTAGCAAGGGAGCTAAATTATGTCAATATTCTATAAAGTAAAAATGACAACCTTAAGTTTCATAGGCTTTATTGTAGAATAGTTGAAATTCAGTCGTAGCAAATTATAAGAAGGGTTTGAAGTACACTCATAAACTCTCATAGGCAGTTATATTTAGGATGCCAAACAATTAAAGACTTTTTTGGTAACTGACACATAGTGGTCATGACAATTATAGAGCCAATTGTCACCAATAAAATGTGTTTTCATTCAGTTTGGCTACACTGAACATCTCATTTTAGGGAATGATCAACTTCGCACGTTTTCCTAAAGTTCTACCTACGATTCTGTATTTGAGTAGAAGAGAAGTGATAAACATATGGGGTATGTGAACAGTACATTTTAAATTTATAATGAATGTGAGACAGATTTGTGCTAATTTGTAAGCCCTGGTCGTAAGAATGCTTTCTTAGGTTTTGATTTTTAGCAGCTTCAGGAACTGGAGAACTTGGAACTTCCCCTTGACCAATAGGTCAGTCATAGGATTTAATCCCCTTCTTCCTTTGAGTCTCCAGTTACTGTAATGTGAGCAAAGGGTTGGCTGCATTAGGCTGTGTGCCTCTAGGCTGTATTTAGTCTGTTTTTATAAGGTCAATGGAATGCAAAATGCAACAAGTTGTAGACCCAAGGTCACAGTGATCCCCTGCTTGTAATCTACTTTATCAAAACGAAAGCAAGTCACTGGGTGCAGTCTCTATTTGAAACTCTGAAAGGTGGAAGAATGGGTAACTCAGTTTTTTCCTCTTCTGCATTTTGGGCTTATGATAAAAAAAGAATCAAGCATACAGTCTCTTCTAGTCTTTGTCATCCCTGGATCTTTTGATCTGTTCCCCCAGATTATTCCCTGCATGAGGATGGCATATATGGTCACTTTCTCCTTTTCAACATGTGTTAGCTTTACAGATAACAGGGATTCTGGCAGCATTTTGAGTCTGTGATGCTGTCTCATAAGTCGATAACTCTAGACAGAAAATTACTCCAGTGTGGACCCTACATAAACATTTGTATTTTGCAAACTGTGTTCTGTCACCAATGAACTGTGTTTTGGATGTAGACACATCAGCTGGATGTAGACACATTTCCCTATCAGCACTGAGTTAAAGGTTCTCCCTGATGAACACTCATCCTGGAGTTTGCTGTTGGAGGGGCAGGGATGGAAGAGGAAATGTGTTTTATATGTTACTTGGTGATTTGGAGATGACAATCTCTGCATAGATATTTATGTAGAAAGATATTCACTACCACATTATTTATAAGATTTTTTTTAATTGGAAATAATTTAATTGTTTTAGGATTATATATAGAAATGTACTTGATATTTGTATAACAAGATTATATCCTGTAACTTTTCTAAATTTATGTATTAGGTATCATAATTGCTTTACAAATACTTTAGGGTTTGCTATACAGAAAATCATATCATCTGCAAATAAAGAATTATCTATATCTTCTCTCCAACTGTATACCCCTCTATCCCTTTCATTGCCTTATTGTACTGGCTAGGACTTCTGGTGCAATCTTGAATAAAATTAGCCAAGGAAAACAGTCTGGGCTTGTTCCCAGTCTTAGGGTAACAACATTCAATATTTCACCATTAAATATTATGTTATAATCCTTTATCTATTGAGATGATCATTTAGTTTTTCTCTTTATGGTCTTAATGTACTGAATCATTTTCATTGATTTTCACATGTTAAGACAAACTAATATTGATAGGAAAAATCCTACTTTCTTGTGTATTTTGGTATTTCCTTGTTACTATATTGTTAAAAACTTAAGCCTCCTAATTTTTATTTTTTGTAATGTCTTTTTCAGGCTTTGGAGTCAGAGTTATACTTGCCTCATAAAATACATTGATATGTTTTTTCTCTGGCTCTCTTTTGTAAAACTGTGTTTAAGACTTACGTTACTTTTTAAAGGTTTTAGTAAACTAGCTGAGCCTTGAGCCTCCTTTAGATCCTTTATAGCAGCTTTTTTTTTTTTTTTTTGGTATTACAAATTCAATGCATTTAATGGTCAGAGAACTAATGTGAGTTTCTATTTTATCCTATGTCAGTTTTAGAAAGTTAGGCTTTTGGGAAATGTGTAGATTTTGTCTAAATTGTTAAATTTATTAGAAAAATCAAATGACAATTAGAAAGTTAAACATTCTAGGGGCTGCTGGGTAGCTCAGTTGGTTAAGCATCCAACTCTGGTTTTGGCTCAGGTCATGATCTCAGGGTTATGAGATTGAGCCCTCTGGTGGACTCCATGCCAGTGGTGGAGCCTGCTTAAGATTCTCTCTCTTTCTCTCCTTCTATCTCTCTCCTCCTTTCAACAACAACAAAAAAAGGTAAACATCCCTGCTTATCAGAATCACTTGAAAGATTTTTTAAAAATCACTTGTGGATTCTGATTAAGATTAAGAAAGCACAATCCTAATCTCTCAAAATGAAGGCATGGAGTTGCTCTCTGGAGACTGTGAAAAGTAAATGGTAGCAGGAAGCTAGGATAGAGAAACTGGGACTCAATATAGCAATGAATTTCATGTCCCCCTCACTCCCAGTGTCATCTAGCCTGGATTCAAAGGCAGATTGAAACCCCAAATCACACCCTTTTATAGAAAGAAAGAGCTGCTGGAGAAGCACTTTCTGATCTGAAGAGTGGGAAGGGAAATTCCAAGGGTCAGAGAGAGAATAGGAAGTCCCTGGATATTTCTGGAGTGTGTGGGTGTGTGTGTTCTCTATTCTTTCCTACTCTCTGCTCCCATGAGATACTGAGGCAGCAGAATTGGTGGCAGTGACAGTCAGGGCAGTAGCAGCCCAGTAAGGATGCAGAACTCTGAGGAAGGGAAACTATAACTTCAAGGATGTGGGAATAGTGTATGTTACATTTTCTTTCTTCCTTTCACTTTCCCTAAAGGCAGATGCCATCACAGAAAACTAAAGTTCCAGTTTTCTAGCTGGAAAATGAGTAACTGGAGCTAAAAGGGTGGCTCTCTAAGCATGTAGAAAACTAAAACATGGTAATTAAATAAAATGTGTATATGAATCCTTTGGGTTCATCCCTTTGATGTCCATGCATGAATATGACCATAAAAGGCATAACAAATGTCTGGATAACTGAAGTATGAGGTACACTCTCCAAGTCCCAGACTTGCATGAAGTGGCCCACATGCAGGACAGATCTAAATAACAACACAGATGCTTCTAGAATTGAACTGACATTAGTACCATAACCTACAAAAGGAAGCTTAAAAATATAATAACCTGTATGGAAAAAGACCAATTTTACAAATTATCAAAATTCGCTCAAGAAGATGCTCCATATCACTCGGCATCAGGGAAATACAAATCAAAACCACAATGAGATATCACCTCACACCAGTCAGAATGGCTAAAATCAACAAGTCAGGAAATGACAGATGCTGGCAAGGATGTGGAGAAAGGGGAACCCTCCTACACTGTTGGTGGGAATGCAAGCTGGTGCAGCCACTCTGGAAAACAGCATGGAGGTTCCTCAAAATGTTGAAAATAGAACTGCCCTATGACCCAGCAATTGCACTACTGGGTATTTACCCTAAAGATACAAACGTAGTGATCCGAAGGGGAACGTGCACCCGAATGTTTATAGCAGCAATGTCCACAATAGCCAAACTATGGATAGAACCTAGATGTCCATCAACAGATGAATGGATCAAGAAGAGGTGGTATATATACACAATGGAATACTATGCAGCCATCAAAAGAAATGATATCTTGCCATTTGTGACAACATGGATGGAACTAGAGCGTATCATGCTTAGTGAAATAAGTCAAGCAGAGAAAGACAACTGTCATATGATATCCCTGATATGAGGAAGTGGTGATGCAACATGGGGGCTTAAGTAGGTAGGAGAAGAATCAATGAAACAAGATGGGATTGGGAGGGAGACAAACCATAAGTGACTCTTAATCTCACAAAACAAACTGAGGGTTGCTCGGGGGAGGGGGGTTGGGAGAAGGGGGTGGGCTTATGGACATTGGGGAGGGTCTGTGCTTTGGTGAGTGCTGTGAAGTGTGTAAACCTGGCAATTCACAGACCTGCACCCCTGGGGATAAAAATATATGTTTATAAAAAATAATAAATAAATAAATAAATAAAACCTTAAAAAAAAGAATAAAAAAAATAAAAAATAAAAATTTAAAAATTAAAAATAAATTCTCTCATGAAGAGATAGTCAATCTGAATATCTATTAAGAAATCAGGGGATGCCTGGGTGGCTCTGGCCCTTAAGTGTCTGTCTTCAGCTCATGTCATGATCAAGGTCCTGGGACTGACTCCCACATGTGGCTCCTTCTTCCTCTTCCTCTGCTGCTCCTCCTGCTTGTGCTCTGTCTATGTCAAGTAAATAAATAAAATCTTCAAAAAAATTTGCCAAAAAAATCCACAAAAGGTAATTCCAAGCCTGACTACGAATAATATTCACTGAGATTTATTGTCTTCATCCACAGAACAGAACTTACCATTCATTCCAAGCCTTTACAGGGATTCACTAGTTTTAGGTAATGCATGAGAATGTGTTTTTGCAAATGGCAAATTCTGCACAAATGAGAGAAAATAAGTAGCTAAATAGCCCGTCACACATGTATGGCCTTTTGGGAGAGGTAGAACTTTCTCGGAACCTGAAAGTACATATGGTGTCAGTAGTAACTTTTCTCCCTTCGTTTCACAGACAGGCCCATTTCTGAAAACATTAAGTCAACGTGTATAGGGTGGTGGAGGCCAGCCTGTGGCCTGAAGCTGACAGGAAATGCAGCTCCGGGTTTCTTCAGCTGGGCAATCACCCAACTAAAACAGAGAGTAACAGAACATGAAAATGTCTCCCTCTCCATGCACAACAAGGAAATGTGTGCCTCCAGCAGCGAGAAAGAGGGAATTTGCTATCGCTATGGATGGATATGCTGATGTTTGTTCTAAATGCAGAAATTAGATGGCCGCAAATGGAACTGACTTTAAATGACCTCTCTTGGTTTCCACTCAAGCTGTGATCTTGGCGTCCTGAGATTGAGCCCTATGTGACGCTCTACACTCAGCATGGAGTCTGCGTAAGACTCTCTCTTCCTCTCCCTCTGCCCTACCCCCGACCCTCTTCTCTCTTTATCTCTCTAAAATAAATAAATAAATAAATCTTTAAAAATAAATAACCAAATTAGGTCTCAAGAACAGAAAAGGAGTCAAAATAAAGATATCTTGCTATGTAATGATAGAGAATTATTTAGTTCACGTTAAATAACACTTTCCTGAATTGAACTCATATCCTGAGAGAATTAAATAAAGTCTGTAGGGTTTATGACTAACAAAACTCCAGATTAATCTCCCTCAATGGTTAACTGTTTTAGCACCCTCTGAGAATTCAAGAGAGACAGGACAATCTTTAATTAATCTCATAGTTCTTCATCTCCTGAGAGCACAAAGCAAAGCTCTGCTGTGCTTGAAATACAGGCCTCGTGGATGAATTCTGGGTTTTGGGTAGAGTCCATTTTCCATCCAAGAAAATAACACACCTGAGACCAGATGTGGCAAAAACAGAGCAGGGGAGATGGAAAGACCCCGACTCGAAAATGTGAGAAAAATGCTTAGAGACGCAAAATCAAGAAGCCATCAACCAATCCATTACTGAAACTAAATCATTAACTACGATCTTTTTAAGCTTTTCAAGGAAGACATGTATATTCTCTGTTAGTCATCTAGCTCACTATGTGATAGTCTTTAAGTGTATAATTTAAACCCTTTTTCTGTAAGTTCCAATTTTTCCTAAAGCTTGAAAACAATGGAAAGAAACTTGGAGCTAATATAGTTAGTTCATTTTTCTTTGTTGATAGAAATATGCAATAAAGAATATAATAAAGAACACTGAACCCAGACTGAGACTTTTTTTTTTTTTCATTATTCTCAGGGTCATTATGTAAATTTATGAGCAATAGGGGGAGTGGCTTTGCTCTACACTTGCCCAGGCTAGATCCCGGGCTTTGCAAGCCTTTCAGTAGACCAACCACTTCCCATTGCAAACATTTACCTTGTCTTATTGATCTATTATTTTTGAACAATCGAGCTTTTCATACTACACGTGTGAGATTCTTTTTTTTTTAATTTTTTCAATTTATTTATTTTCAGAAAAACATTATTCATTATTTCTTTTTTTCCCCTCCCACAGACGTTATCCCACGTGCTTCTTTATGGCAACAAGCTGATAACAGCCACGGGGCCTCTGAAGTCCTTCTGGAAAGTGCTCGGTCCTGCCCCGTGTAGGGTAACCTGTGCCATCCCTGGTGCTGGCTGAGGGCCTATCCTGCTGTGGGCTCCCTGCAGCTGTGCAGGCTCTGTCCTCTGGAAGCTCATTCTAGCAGGGGACACAGATCGATACAGGAAGGCAAATAATACTGTAAGCCCACCTAGAAATTAACAGAAAATCATGGATCAGCTTCACTCTCTAGATGTCAACTTGTATCTTTTTAGCAACAGAATGTCTAGAGTCTACCAAGTTGTCCTTTGATGTTTATAAGTATTATCTTGACTCACCTTCACTGAGCATTATTTCTATAGCTCATGTCAATGAAAGCCAATTAGAAGAATTCCAGATATATAATATGGGCTTCAGAGAAGCCATAGTTTTCTATGTATTCACAGTCACAGCTCCTAGCATTAAAAGACCTCAAGAAATCATCTGCTTCCGACCTCTACTGAACAGATGGAAACCAAACCAAACCAAAACAGCTGTGGCTGGAGTAAATAATCCTAATTTAACAGATGAAAAATTGTAGCAAGTGGACTTAGTAGAAACTTTGAAAACGAGAAAGGGTTGGTGAATTTTAGAATGCTTAATGTAGCTGCAGCAAATAAAGATATGTTTAAAATAATTTTCCTGGAAATTCCTTTGAGTCTGTGTTAGCCAAAGTGTGTGAATAGAATAATAACTACATTTTTCTGCATATTTGTCATAGTACATTGTTATTTGGTCTTTGCAATACTGTGTTATTCAATTCTAGCTATAAATTCATGATAAAAGTACCATGTGAATAAGCAGCACTTTAACTATTAGGAAACTGACTTTTGCTTTTAAATTCAGTTCCTTTCCTGCATCACACAGATGGTAAGAAGTAGAGGAAGGGCTTGAAACACAATTCATGTTTCTCCAAAGTTCATGTTCTTAATCAGTACTGTAGGTACCCCCACGAGATAGAAAAGTATTCTAGAGAAAACTCAATGATTCATATTTGTGACCGAAGGCCTTAAGGTCAGGAAAAGCCTGAAGGCATCAACTTAGAGGTAAAATGTGAATTGTTCATCAGGCTACCTATGTTATGTTGCAACAATTTCTAGGCAATTCTTTCTTTTTAAAGGGAAATTGACAGATCAGGTCAGGCCCCACCAAAAGGGCCAGAATGTTGAAGGCTTGAGAAATAGTCCATGAAATGATACACGGGAAAGATTTGGTGGAAGGAGACTTTTTTAACTGAGAGGTGTGGGTGCCAGTAGTTCCCGCGTGCCTCCTCAACATCACTGTCAAGATAGATAACAACATAACTCTAGCACTGACCTTCAGGGTTCAAAACCATGAGTGGTCACCTCTAAGTATACAAATGCTTAGAAGCTTGAGATTACAAATGGCAGAGTATCATAGCACCATGGACCTATTTTCCTTAGCAATTTTCACTTTTACAATTTTACATTTGATTATTTCATCGGTTCTCCCCGCAGCACTATCCAATAAAATTTGGGGAAATGATGGTAATGTTCTACGTCTGCCGTTTCAAATCCAGTAACTGTTAATGACATGTGGCTAGTGAGTACCCAAAATGTGCTAATGTGCCAGAGAAACTGAATGACCGCACCGGGATAGTGATTATCATACTGGGGAGCACAGCAAAGCATCACACAGCAATCCTACTATATTTAATTCGCTCACCATTATAACCCCAGGATCTAGCAAAAAGCTTTATGCAAAACAGGAAGAAAAGTATTTTTTTTTTTTTTTTAAAGATTATTTATTTATTTATTTGACAGAGAGAGATCACAAGTAGATAGAGAGGCAGGCAGAGAGAGAGAGGGAAGCAGGCTCCCTGCTGAGCAGAGAGTCCGATGCGGGCCTCGATCCCAGGACCCTGAGATCATGACCTGAGCCGAAGGCAGCGGCTTAACCCACTGAGCCACCCAGGCGCCCAAGAAAAGTATTTTTGAACAAACAAATGAATGAATGAATGATTTTGCTAGTCTTAGACTGTAAGGGCCTACTTAGCCAGAGGGAGCCATTTTGTTGTTTATGCAGTAAACTTAGATTGACCCTATGCAGTAAACTTAGACTGACCCTGCCCCTCCCAGAGGAACTTACTTGCAAAGCCCAGATACAAGGGCAGGTCAGGCCAGGTGGAGACATCCAATCAGTGGAGCACGCATACTGTCTCCCTAGCTACCAGGGAGAGTGGGCCCCGCCTTTTGGGCGCCAATTCAGACCAAGGTGATAGGCTAGTTTAAATAAATGCTAAGGGTAAATTATAATCTCATTGACCACTTGTGTGTAGCTAGGCTGAACCACATGGCCTTTGCTGGATAGAAGTTAGTCTGTGAGGCGGGGAAGGGTCGCCTCTTTGTAAGAGATGGCCCTGACCGGTCATTTTGATTCTCAATGCTTGGCACGAAATAAAGCTTTGTTTGACCTTTGCTTTATATCAGTCTCATTCCTTTGATTACAGACCCAACAGGACCTTAGCAGAAATTCAGTTTTTTCTAAGTATAGGGTAACCACATGTCTTAGTTTACCAGGCATGATCTTTGTTTATGTTGGTTGTTGTTGCACAATTATTTATAAAGTCTTTATGAATCCTTCTGGGCTTCAGTTTCATCATCCTTGAAATGACAATAATTCTAATATATAAAAATACATAAATATGAATCAGGAGAGTGCTTAAACTATTTGACACAATATACACGCTATTGAACTGTTTACTATATATGCAGTAAGTTCAATTATAAATATATTTAAAAATATATAGCTTGCATTTCCAAGGTTTTTTTTCCTAATAGAAGAAATTTTCAACTTTTAATGTTTGTGCGCCCTCCTCCTGGGCTCCCAGGGAAGCTACATTTTAACTTTTACCAAGGTCAGAATGACTTAACCAAACTTCAAAGTGTGGGCTCTATTTCTGCCCTGAGCACACATTTTACATCTATGTCTTAGCAAGTAACCGCAAAGAAACATTTCAAACTAAAGATAAGAGTAAAACTCTCCCTAAGTTCCATTCCTATACTTCTGGACCCTGAAACCTTGCACATACTAAATGTTTGTAATTTTCTGGAATGTCCTTCCTTATAATTATTTGTAACTCTTGATGTAACAAAAACATACATAAGCCTATATTAACATTCTTTGCCCTGAGCACTCTCTTCTTTGTGAAGATTGTGTATCCTGGGAAGCTGTCCTCACTTGGGCTCAGATAAACCTCTCTCTCTCTTTTTTTAAAGAAATTCTGAAAGGTTTGCTCATTTTGTGCCAATAGTCCTAACCCATACTATGGTGTATTGCATGTCTATTGAAGGACTAAATGACTGAATACTCTGAAATATGTAATATACCAGATGTAACCATATTATGAGCAAATTTACTATCTTGGTAAACTTGGGCAAATGACTTGATCTTTCTTGCCTCAGATTCTTTATTTTTAAATTATTAAATATATTGTTAGTTTGAATCATATGAAATTGTTACCTGCCTGATTCAGCCTAATAATTATGTTTCACACTGTGCTATTGTGACAGTTGAATAAATAAGTAAATGTAACAAGATTAGAATTATATGTGGCACATAAGTGTTCAATAAGTTCTGGCTATTATCATTATTAACAATGATTTATGCATACAAAAATATGGTGTTTGGAAAACTATAAAGAGTAGCCACCATTACTAGTCATACATGTTTAACTATTTCTCCAAATTTTAAATTAACAGAAAAAAATTAAAATCATGATTCAAATATTTCAGAAATTATATTCAGATAGGAAGCTGTTGTCATAAAGATTTTCTAGATCAATGTCTGCAAAGCTTTAATTTCTAGCTCTTAAACTAATTACTATCTATTATCACTACAATGAGAGAGCAAATTATACGTATGGTAGCTAATGAGAACACCAACAAAGGATTTTTTTAAAAAAGCAAATTTGAATTGCTCCTGTGCCCCAATAGCTCATCCCTGGTGAACAGAAGTCTCAAGGGAGCTTCCATGTATAGATCTTCAAGACTATAACTTATATATTACCCCAGATAAAAACAAATCACTTTGGCAAGTGGCTATGGTAACATTAGGAAGAGGCTACAATAGGGAACCATGGTGTTTGATACATAATGTCTATGTGAACTTCTCAGTAATTGAGACCTGCCTTGGTTCCCCTAGTAACCAGAAATTTCTATTTTGAACAGCCTCTACTCTCCTTCTCAGGAGCTATTTCCCTTAGAGGATACTTGGTCTAAATAGCACATATAACCCAGAATAAGGTTTCCAAGTACAGGGTGAGTATCTGAACTCTACCTATTCTAGAAATTTTAATCTCCATGCATTACAGGGTTTCAGGCACATTTAATGGTTAAAGAGATATTTGATGTTGAAACAGGTAGCTCTGCGGCCATAGCTCTCCCCTTTGAGGTAAGATACAATTAATCTAATTCCAGTTCCTGTTACTAGTCATGCAGACACTTGGCATAAATTATTTGGATCCAAACCTTCAGTTTTTGTAGATAATTATAGTTTGTAAATTGCAACCATAAAATACTACCCCCAGAACTAAACACAATTCACCAGATGCTGTTTATCTTGTGTGACTGTTTGCTCATTTTGGATACTGTGTTCCTTTTAATGAAATTAATAGCATCTTTACGTGTTTTTTTTTTCTTCTCTTGATCCAGATCTTTTGAACATGAGAGCTGTGAGGCCACTGCTTCCCAATTTTGAATATTTGCAGATCTGGCTTATTTCTGCTTATCCTTTTAGATCAGGTTTCTTTTGGAAGCCTTCCTGGACCCTCTTCTGGGTTAGCACCACATTCACCATGTTTCTCTAAAACTTGTGCAATCATGTAGTTATCTCATACCTCGTCCGCCTCCCCACTTCTAGACTGTAACATTTTATTTTATTTTATTTTATTTTATTTTATTTTATTTTATTTTATTTCTTGTCAGTAGTCCAGCATTCATTGTTTATGCACCACACCCAGTGCTCCATGTAATATGTGCCCTCCTTAATACCCACCACCAGGCTCCCCCAACCCCCACCTCCCCCAAACCCTCAGTTTGTTTTTCAGAGTCCACAATTGCTCATGGTTCATCTCCCCCTCCAATTTCCCCAACTCACTTCTCCTCTCCATCTCCCAATGTTCTCCATGTTATTCCTTATGCTCCACAAATAAGTGAAACCGTATGATAATTGACTCTCTCTGCTTGACTTATTTCACTCAGCATTATCTCCTCCAGTCCTGTCCACATTGATACAGAAGTTGGGTATTCATCCTTTCTGATGGAAGCATAATGCTCCATTGTATATATGGACCATATCTTTTTTTTATCCATTAATTGAAGAGCATCTTGGTTCTTTTCACAGTTTGGCAACCGTGACCATTGCTGCTATGAACATTGGGGTACAGATGACCTTTCTTTTCACCACATCAATATCTTTGGGGTAAATACCCAGTTGTGCAATTGCAGGATCATAGGGAACCTCTATTTTTAATTTCTTAAGGAATCTCCATACTGTTTTCCAAAGTGGCTGCACCAACTTGCATTCCCACCAACAGTGTAAGAGGGTTCCCCTTTCTCCACATCCTTTCCAACACATGTTGTTTACTGTCCTGTTAATTTTGGCCATTCTAACTGGTGTAAGGTGGTATCTCTATTTGCTTTTGATTTGAATCTCCCTGATTGCTAATGATGATGAACATTTTTTCATGTGTCTGTTAGCCATTTGTATGTCTTCTTTGGAGAAGTGTCTGTTCATATCTTCTGCCCATTTTTTGGCGTGATTATCTGTTTTGTGTGTGTTTATTTGGAGGACCTCTTTACACTTTGATGAGCAGGAATTTTATCTCATTCATCTCTCTATCCTGAGTGCTCACAACAAATTTTATATTTATAAATTCTAGTCAATTAACAGTGCAATCTTAGTTTCAGCTGTACAATATAGCCATTCAACACTTCTATATGACACAAGGAGCTCATCACAAGTTTACTCCTTACTCCCCATCACCTGTTTCACTCATCCCCCCACTCACCTCCCTGGGGCTAACCATCAGTTTGTTCTCTGTAGTAAAGACTCTGTTTTTTGGTTTGCCTCTCTCTCTCCCCCCCACACATAGACCACACCATATATGAGTGAACACACACCAGAGATGAGTGAAATCATATGGTATTTGTCTTTCTTTGACTGACTTATTTCACTTAGCCTAATACTTTCTAGCTCCATCCATGTCATTGAAAAATGGCAAGATTTCTAATTTCTTCCTTTTAATATCTGTCTAGATTCACAGTCTAACATTCTCTCCTTGTATGAGTATCATCATACAAGTTTTTTTTTTTTAAAGATTTTATTTATTTATTTGACAGAGAGAAATCACAAGTAGATGGAGAGGCAGGCAGAGAGAGAGAGAGAGGGAAGCAGGCTCCCTGCTGAGCAGAGAGCCCGATGCGGGACTCGATCCCAGGACCCTGAGATCATGACCTGAGCCAAAGGCAGCGGCTTAACCCACTGAGCCACCCAGGCGCCCCATCATCATACAAGTTTTTATTACTCTTTTCTATGCTAACATTATCTCTGAGTTTCATGATCTCTTCTATAGCATCATCCAAGTTACTGATAAAATGTTCTCAAGACAAGATTAAGTATACAGTCCTATGGAATAATAACAAATTTTCTCACTTTATGATTAATCTTTAGATATTTGTTGAATTCATAGAACTATGATGTTTGTTCTATATTTTTAACTACCACACATAACTTTATCATGTCCATAGACTATCACAAGAAATTTAGCAAATGTTTTTTTAAAAATCAAGATAATCTAGGACTAGAACATTCTTTTAGTCTACTAACCTAGTAAAACTAAAGGAAAAAATCTGGGTTACCTTATGATTTTATTCTGGTTATAACTTATAATCTTACTTTTATAAGACCACAACATTTTTTTCTTTCTTAAACTGATTTGGTATTTTTCTCAGGCAGCACTCATGACTAAGATAGATTAGACTAATATAAGAAAAGACCACTGATTCAATGTTGGGAATTCTCTGGGTATAGCAGTCATGGGCATTCAAACAGACAGATTGTGTCACCTGGACAGACCAGGAAACAATGAGAACTGTGACCATATGTCATAGTCAGACTTCAGAGGAAGCTGGTCACACATAATAAGTAAGAGCCCAACACCCCCAATGAAAATTACAAAGATTGGACAAGATATAAAGGAACTTCTGTGATGAGCTGGAGTACTTAGTGGGTCACTTTGTGAAGGGCCAGGAGTATAGGAGAAACAGTTAGTTGGCCATTGTAAAGATTCAGAAATATGGAAGGATACCACAACTCAGATCCTTTGTTATCAAGTAAGGTAAAATTAGGGTATGTATTAAAAAGAAATAACTGGGTAGAGAATTGAAGCCCTGAGTTGGACTCTGCACTGAATATGGAGCCTACTTAAAAAAAAAAAAAGAATGTTATAGTTTAACTCTTAAGTTTAGGTCTAAGACCTATTTTGAATTATTATTATTATTTTTTGTATGGTGTGAGGAAGAAATCTGACTACATTCTTCTGCAGGTGGCTATCCAGTTATTCCAGAACCATTTGTTGAAAATATTGTTCTTTCCTTATTGCATTGTCTTGGAATCCTTGTCAAAATCAATTCACCATAGATGTATGTGTTCTTTTCTAAATTCTAATTTCAATTCCATCAATCTATATGTCCATTATGTCCATTTTTATGTCAGTAACATGTCATCTTAATTATGTAGCTTTGTAGCAAGCTTTCAGATTAGAAAGTCTGAGTCCTTAAACTTTGTTCTTCTCTTACCAGTTTATTTTGGTTATGGAATCCTTTATATTTCCACATGAATTCTAGGAAGAGTGGTTAATATATGTAAAACAGATGAGATGTTGATAGAGATTGTATTGAATCTGTAGATCAATTTGGGGAGTATTTCCATCTTAAAAATACTAAAGTTTTTGATTCATTAATATGGGATGTCTTTTCATTTATGTAGGTCTTAATTTCTTTCAAAAATGTTTTGTAATTTTCAGTGTACATGTCTTGTGTTTCTTTTTTTATTTTGTTACCAAGTATTTTATTATTTTTGGTGCTGTTATAAATGGAATTTTTTTCTGGGTTCTTTCTTATTTATTTATTTAACTTTCTTCTCAGTGTTCCAGAATTCATTGTTTATGCACCATACCCAGTGCTCCATGCAATATGTGCCCTCCTTAATACCCTCCACCAGGATAACCCAACGTCCCACACCTCTCCCCTCCAAAACCCTCAGTTAGTTCCTCAGAGTCCACAGTCTCTCATGGTTCATCTCCCCCGCCAATTTCCCCCAAGAGAAGTGAGTTTTCTGGATTCTTTATTGCAAGTGTGTAGAACTACAACTGAGCATTATGTATTGATGTATTTTTCAACATTGCTGAACAGGTTAATTATATCTAAGTTTAAAAAAAATAAATTCCTTAATATTTTCTCTATGTTACATCATGTAATTTGTGAATAGAGATAGTTTTACCTTTCCTTTCCAATGTGGATGCCTTTTATTCCATTGTTTTCCTTGGATGCTGTCAATAGAATCTCCAGTATAAGGCTGAGTAGAAGTGGTAGGCCATCTTTGTCATGTTCCTCATCTTAGGGGATAATAATCAACCTTTCATAATTAAGTATGATGATAGCTGTGTTTTTTTTTAATGGATGGTGCTGCTATTTAAAAAGTAAAACAGAATGTTTTTTGACCAGATATACGCTCTTCAAATTGCATCATAAGCTCTTATTTTTTTTAAATTAAGGTGGTCCTTTGAGTCATTTAAGTTTGAGAAATCTTTAAGATGTTACATTAAGTGAAATAAGTCAGTCACAAAAATATAAATACTGTATGACTACACTTATGTGAGGTATCTAAAGTAATTAAATTCATAGAAACATAGAATAAAATAAGTTAGCAGGTCCCAAGGAAGAGGAAGAAAGGGGATTTATTTAATGGGTAGAAAGTTCCAGATATGTATCACAGTTTCTTTATCCATACATCAGTTCTTGGATACTTGGCTGTTTCCCTAATTTGGCTATTATAAGTCTTTTAATTTTAATCTAAATATACATACCCTTGTTTTTGATACACCAATAATCTGTGATGGTATCTCTTGGATCTCTTTCTTTTGAAGACAGAACAATCATCACAGCATACTTTACTTGGAATCATCAGCTATTTTCCAGACCATATCCCAGAGACAGAAAGATACACATAATCTTTCTGCTTTGGTCTCTTGTGCTCCTGAAGGCATTTAAAAGCTCTGGTTGAAGGTGAGTATAAAGACACCAAGACAATGTGCACAGAAACATTTAGTATGTATCCTGCAAGATTGACATTCTGCAGCTCTGTTCTCCCAGAACATAAATTCCAAGGATCACAGACCACATCAAGTCATAGAAAGCACTTAGCTAATGGTGAGTATTCTGTAAGTGTTTTTGGAATAAACTAATTTGGACTTTAACGTTTCATACTTCCAGATTCCTCATTAGGAAACTCACACTCCTCCTGCTTATGGAATTCAAGCTGAATGATAGACTTGTTAGCTATCCAGTTACATTCCAGAGCCAGTATTTCTGTATTTTTGAATTGGTGTCAATAGTCAGGGTACTCATTACAGGAAGTCTAGACTGGATCAGTTGTCAGTACACTACTGCAGTACTTTACAAAAGTTCTTTCCTTCACACTAATTGCTGTGAGTGGCTTCTCTGCTATGACAAAGAGATAAAGATAGGGGAGCAGACATAAGATATGGGGGGGGGGTGCCTGGGTGGCTCAGTGGGTTAAAGCCTCTGCCTTCAGCTCAGGTCATGATCTCAGGGTCCTGGGATTGAGCCCCACATCAGGCTTTCTGCTCAGCAGGGAGCCTGCTTCTCCCACTCCCTCTTCCTGACGCTCTGCCTACTTGTGATCTCTCTCTCTCTGTGTCAAATAAATAAATAAAATCTTTTAAAAAGATAAAATAAAATAAGATATGGAAGGTGAAACAGACAAGCCTTAGCTCATATCCTTGATCATTTACTGATTACATACCTAAATACAAGCAAATATCCAACCATTATAACCCTCAGTTACCTAATATGTAAACCAGGCATACTGGTATTTGTTCTGCATAAGAAGTGAGAGTAATAAAACCAAGCCATGGGCTATTTTTTTTTAAAATTCCAGTGTAACATACAGTATTATATTAATTTCAAGTGTACAATATAGTGATTCAACAATTCCCTATATAACTCTGTGCTCATTAAGATAAGTTTACTTTTAATCCTATTCTATTTTACCCATTCTCCACCTACTTCCTCTCCATTATCTGTTTATTCCCTATAGTTAAGACTCTGCTTTTGATTTGACTCTTATTTTTCCCTTTGTTCATTTGTTTTGTTTCTTAAATTTCATATATGAGTGAAATCATTTGGCATATGTCTCTGTCTGATGGGCTTATTTCACTCAGCATTATACTCTGTAGATTCATCCATGCTGTTGCAAGTGGCAAGATTTCATTCTTTTTTATGGCTGAATGATATTTCATTGTGTGTGTGTGTGTGTGTGTGTGTGTGTGTGTGTGTATATATATATATATATATATATATATATATATCCCATCTTTATCCATTTGTCTATTGATGGACACTTGGGCTGCTTCCATAATTTGGCTATCATGAATAATGCTACAATAAATATAGGAGTGCATAAGAGCCACTCTTAAGCATAGAACAAAAAAGAGACTAGTTCTCTCTGATATTTATTTACCTGCCCCATATTACTGAGACCTCAGGGTCTCTGAGCACTAACATAGGTCAGGGACAGACATAGAACTGGAGTTACCTGATTGAAAAGACAAATTCTGTTTCATACTACATTACATGGTGGGAAAATAAATATCTACCACGATTTTTCTTCTTTTCTTTCTACATAAAATTCCCAGAGGAAAATGACAGCAGGAAATCACTCTACAGTGACCGAGTTCATCCTCGCTGGGCTAACAGAGAAACCAGAACTCCAGCTGCCCCTTTTCTTCCTCTTCCTAGGAATCTATGTGGTCACGGTGGTGGGGAACCTGGGCATGATCATGCTGATAGGACTCAGCGCTCACTTGCATACCCCCATGTACTACTTCCTCAGTAGCTTGTCCTTCATTGATCTCTGCCATTCCACTGTCATTACCCCCAAAATGTTGGTGAACTTTGTGACAGAGAGAAATTTTATCTCCTACCAAGCATGCATGACTCAGCTCTACTTCTTCCTTGTATTTGTTATATCAGAATGTCACATGTTGGCTGCAATGGCATATGACCGCTATGTTGCCATCTGTAACCCATTGCTTTACAATGTCACCATGTCTTATCAGGTCTGCTCTGGGATGGTAGTTGGGGTATATATCATGGGCTTGACTGGTGCCACAGCTCACACTGGCTGCATGTTAAGAGTGCTTTTCTGCAAAGCTGATAGGATCAACCATTACTTCTGTGATCTCTTCCCACTCCTGGAGCTTTCCTGCTCCAGCACTTACATTAATGAGGTGGTGGTTTTGTGTTTCAGTGCATTTAATATCCTTGCCCCCAGCCTGATGATCCTTAGCTCCTACGTCTTCATCCTCTCCAGCATCCTCCGCATCCACTCCACTGAAGGCAGGTCCAAAGCCTTCAGCACCTGCAGCTCGCACATCTCAGCTGTGGCTGTCTTCTATGGATCTACTGCCTTCATGTACTTGCAGCCATCATCTGTGAGCTCCATGGACCAAGGGAAAGTGTCCTCTGTATTTTATACCATCATTGTGCCCATGCTGAACCCCCTGATCTATAGTCTGCGGAATAAGGATGTCAAGGTTGCCCTAAATAAGATCCTTGAAAAAAGAAGAAAAGAGGTATTTTGCCTGACCAAAAATTTATAATTCTCCAATGAGGTTTGATAAGGAAACAGTCCAGAGACAGCAATGTATGTCTACAAGTAATGGGATTGTTGTGACTACCTGATAATTTGGAAAAACAGTGTAGCAGGAGACTGGATCATAGTGCCAGTCATATGGAAAGCAGGACTATACAATGCCATGTTTTGGACATAGAATTGGACATCACATGGACATCAGAGAGCACCAAGTATACTGGGGTTAGAAAGCACAGCGCAGACAAATAAAATTTGAAGAATTAAAGTATCCTCTAGAAATAGAATGCATAAAATTGGTATTTACTAACATAAATAGGTGAAATAAGTCAAGTACAATTCTTCTGCTAATTCTTTAATTATCTTTAAATATGTTTTTCAAGACTTTTAACTTCTACTAGTTATTTGAAAGGACAAAATGTTATAAATGACTGTGATTGTCATATAGGTTCATAAGCTATTTTAATTTTACATGGTTGGTTTGAAGACTGTGACTAATCATAATAGATATCATATACCACCTGCCAGAACTCTATGGTAAGGTCTTACCAGTATGCTTTTCTTTCTCTCTTCCTCTTTTTTAATTCAGGTGTAGTTGACATACAATGTTACTTTAGTTTCAGGTGTACAACATAGTGATTCAACATATGTTATGCTACGTTATCCACAAATGTAGCTACCATCTGTTACTATACAACACTATTCTAATATCATTGGCTATATTCCCTATACTGTGCCTTTTATTCTCATGACTTACCCATACCATAACTGGAGGCCTGTTTATCCCAATTCCCTTCACTCATTTTGCTCCTTTCCCCCAATCCTCTCCCTTCTGGCAACCAAGAGTTTATTCTCTGCCTTTATGGATCTGATCATCTATGATGAACTTAAACATTATATGATGTTTCTATTTTTAGTATTTCAAAGAACCTCTACACTGTTTTCCACAGTGGCTGTACCAATTTACATTCCCACCAACAGTACACAAGCATTCCTTTTTCGGCCCATCCTGACCAAATACTTGTTATTTTTTGTCCTTCTGATTTTAGTCATTCTGATAGGTGTAAGGTGATATCTCATTGTGGTTTTCTTTGAATTTCCTTGGTGATTAATATATGGCCAACCATATATAATCTTTTTTTTTTGGAATAAAAGTTTTATACTTTTTAAAAATTTACTTATTTATTTATTTTAATTTCTTTTCAGTGCTTTGGAATTCATTGTTTATGTCCCATACCCAGTGCTTCATGCAATATGTGCCCTCCACAGTACCCATCACCAGGCTCACCTGACCCCTCAACCCCCCTCCAAAACCCTCAGTTTGTTTCTCAGAGTCCACAGTCTCTCATGGTTCATCTCCCCCTCCAATTTCCCCCAACTCACTTCTCTCCATCTTCCCATGCCATCCATGTTATTCCTTATGCTCCACAAGTAAGTGAAACCATATGATAATTGACTCTCTCTGCTTGACTTATTTCACTCAGCATAATCTCCTCCAGTCCCATCCATGTTGATACAGAAGTTGGGTATTCATTCTTTCTGATGGAGGCACAATACTCCATAGTGTATATGGACCATATCTTCTTTATCCATTTGTCTGTTGAAGGGCACCTTGGTTCTCTCCACTGTTTGACAACCGTGGCCATTGCTGCTATGAACATTGGGGTACAGATGGCCCTTCTTTTCACTACATCATTATCTTGGGGGTAAATACCCAGTAGTGCAACTTCAAGGTCATAAGGTAGATCTATTTTTAATTTCTTAAGGAATCTCCACACTGTTTTACAAAGTCAGCCATATATATTCTTTCAGCCATATATAGTCTCTGGAAAAGAAGCTCCTCTGCCCATTTTTTAATAAGATTGTTTGCATTTTTTGGTGTTCAGTTGTATAAATTCTTTATGTTCTTCATATATTTTGAATATTAACCCCTTGTTAGATATATCATTTGCAAATATTTTCTCCTATTCAGTAGGTTGCCTTTTTGTCTTATGATGGTTTCCTTCATTGTGAAAAGCTTGATTTTTTAAAAATTTGAGTAGAGCTGATGTAACCAATGTTACATTGGTTTCAGGTCTATAACATAGTGACTCAACTTCTCTATAGATTGTTAGGCTCACCACAAATGTAGCTACCATCTATTACCATAAAACATTATTACAATATCATTGACTATATTCCTTATGCTGTGCCTTTTATTCCTGTGACTTATTCATTCCATATTCATTCCATAACCGGAAGCCAGTCTCTCCTGCTCCTCTTCATCCATTTTGCTCACCGCCCCTGCCCCCATCCTTTCCTTTGGCAACCGTCAGTTTGTTCTCTGTATTTATAGGTCCGATTCTGATTTTTTTTGTTTATTCACCTGTTTTGTTTTTTAGATTCCAAATATGAGTGAAATCACATGGTATTTTTCTTTTTCTGTCTGACTTATTTCAATTAGCATAATATCCTCTGAAATGAGTTCTTGACTTCATTTTCCCTTTCCAAGTTTTATATACCTTTCAATGACAAACAGAAGTTTTAATTCTCCATGCATTTTGACCACTCCAGGCTATTAGCAGACATACTTTTGGTTCATCTTATATGCTCATTGTTTACTATTAATGTGTGCTCGTGGATATTATCTCTATCAAAGTTGTCAAATTCTGAAGAACAAACCATATTTCTTGTTCTAAGGTTTGATTATTAATAAGTAACATTTTCCATAGGGTTTATGAATATTCTGTTCTAAATTTTTGCTCTTTTCATAGCGATTGGCAAAAACACCTTTACAAAGAAGGTTGACGTCCATTTCTAACAATAATTTAAAGCATTTCTGAGTAAATTTGATTAAGAAAATTTATTGTGATTATTGTCAAAAGGTATATAAAATTTAATAAATACTTTGAATAAAATGTTAAATACGATTTTTATTTCCAATAAAATGATGTAGCCTTTATATAGAACTGAAATAATCTCTATAGCACATATGTTATTGTTGCTTCTCATTATTTCTCTTTTAATTTTTGGAAAAAATAAAGTCATCATATCTCCTTCCTCTTGTTAGGAACTCCTCAGAGGAATATACAATTTGTCAGATGCTTTCATTTAGGCCACAAATTAAAACATTCCAAGTGTCACTGTTTTCTGAGTACATTATGAAATCTATGTACAGTTAACAGAGGTCAATGAAAATAAAAACTTTCAGGTTTTCTACTTTGCCTTTGTGGGAAAGAACTTTAGAAAACTTCTTTAGTGTATGTCTTAAAAATTTCCTGAAATTTTACATTTTAAAATGGCTTGTCATGAAATTCACTGATGTCCTTACAACATCTCTCACATCCTAAATACTAATATGTAACCTACCAAGAACAATGAATCACACCTATGTGGCACTATTAAGCACTTGAGAACAAATGGAGTAAGGGAAGTTCTAACTGTTTCTTTTCCCAAGAGTGGATCCTTGTGGGATAAGATTCTAGTGGGAGGCCATTATCATAGTTTGTTAATCAGACATTTATTATCTATACTCAGAGTATAAAATCCTCTCATCCTATCAAACAGCCTTTGAGGGGGACAGATGGCCTTGGGCATCAACTTCACCATCAATCAAGATCAGTGACTAAAAACAATTGCCAAAAAATCCTCTTAGACCATGACCCTCTCAGCACCAAGGAGTCTTGCAAGGTTAGTACTCAGAACTATCCACCAGCATCATCATGTCATTTTCTCCTCTAGAACAATGAAGAAGAAAAATACACAGCATTGAACTCTCTGGGAAGAAGAAGGGTAGGTCTGAATCTCAGTCCTTGGCTTTTAAAAATCTTAGTCTTCCACTCAAGCTCCCTTTCCAGTGCACATACAGACACACATTATTATTTATATGTCCTCACCTGTCCTCATCCCATTATTCACTCTCTAATGAGCACATCTTCCTTTATTTTCTCTCTGTTCCCTCTAGTATAAAGTTATGGCAAATACTTTTTTGTTTACTCATTTCAACTCAAGCAGTGATGTCTTTGTTGATTTAGTCTCTGTTAACTTATCTCTAACCTTCCTTCACAATTTTATTTAACACCCATTAATTGTAGATCACTGGACACAAAGCACTGTGCCAGGGACTGTGCTGAGTTTACAGTCTAGTAGAGAAGGGAAACCAGTAAATAACTCATAATAATTAATAGAAAGCTAAGTAAGTGCTTAAGTAAACATAGGAAAAGTATTATGGGCACAAAACAATTGGTCATGTTGACTGGGGCTCTCATATTAATCTCCTTAACTAAATGATCCTAACTATTAAATAAGTTTCACAAGGTAGAGGGAATGGAAGAAGAGAAAAGATGAAGGACTATGATGAATACAAACTAAGAATCTACTAAATACTCTTGAGGAATAACTAAATAACATGATAATTGTTGGAACAGAAAAAAAGAATAATCTTTTGTTGTTGCCTGATGATATAAACCTTTGAATAACAAGTTGGTTTGAACTTCATTTGGAGACTGGAAAATGTTGATAATTTTAAGAGGTTACTATTCAGTAAAAAGTTTCTAAATTTCTGTATATTTTATGTATTTTTAAAATTTTATTATTATTTTAAAGATTTATTGATTTATTTTAGAGAACTAGAGAGTGAGGGCAAGCAGAGGGAAGGGCAGAGGGAGAGGATCTCAAGCAGGCTCTTTGCTGAATGCGGAACCCCACACAGGGCTAGATCTCATGACCCTGAGATCATGACGTGAGCTTAAATCAAGAGTCGCATGCTTTGGGTCCTGGCCCTACTCATCATCAGAGGGGCTGCCTGCCTAAATAGTTTGATTTTTAAATGAAAAATCAGAAAGTCCTTTACCTCTAATCCAATTCATATTCCCATGAGCCCAGACATGCTGCTAGAAATACCAAGATTATTTGGACTAATATCTTGGCCAAACTTAATCTATTGATCTTTTAGCAAAGGGAAGGACCAAAGGGTAAGGGACTCAGGGAAGACAACTTTTTTTTTTAAAGATTGATTGATTGATTGATTGGTTGGTTGGTTTTAGAGAAAAAGAGCGAGCGCACAAGCCAGATGGGCAGAGGGAGAGAGAGAGAGAGAATCTGTAGCAGACTCCCCACTGATCATGGAACCTGATGTGGGACTGGATCTCAGGACCTTGAGATCACGACCTGAGCTGAACCAAGAGTCAGATGCTTAACTGAATGAGCCACCCAGGCACCCTGAGGAAGACAATGTTTGATGGGAACGTTAAAGTAGAGAGAGTAAAAAAGATTAGGAGCAGAAAGAATACATGGGGTGTAGTTAATGTGCAATGGAGGGGGGAAGGAGAGCATAAATAAGAACGGAAGTTAATAAAAAACAGTTTCTCCCACTCCATCAGAAGAAATGTACCTACTCCTTCTAAGACTCGTAAATAAAGGAATGATTCAATAATTGAAAAAAAAAAAAAAAAAAAAAAGAGTCGCATGCTTAACTGGCTGAGCCACCCAGGATCCCCACTGTGTGTATTCACAGAAACAAGAAGAAGATATGTTGAGGAAAGAATTTTTCATTATGGGTTTTCACATCTGGTTTTCATTATGGGAGTGACAATTGTTGGGCATATGAAAGATATAGTGGAGAGATACTCAATAAATTACAATTAAAACAACACTGATATTAAGTTCTTATCAAGAGTCAGGAACTGTGCTAGGCACTTTGTAGGTATCATTTAATTTAATTTTCACATGAGAAAGAAATTAACATTTCCATTTTTCAAATGATTAGTGGAAGTGTAAGACAAAATTATTTGCATCCATGACTATCTACCTTAATATCAGGACCTATTGGTCCTGATACACAATCATGAAATACTGGAATTGAAAGAGATATTAAGGATGAATTAATCCAATCACCCACCTAGAGCTTGTATCCATAAACAATAGCCACAAAATGGCCCTTTAGGCTGTGCTCTAATAGTTCTGGTTGTAAGATCAAGGTATATGTGATTATTGTCAGGCTTCTTTGATGTAAAACCGGTTAGTCCTCCCTATAGTTTCAAGCAGGTCATTTTACCTTATTTTCTTGGAGAAATATAAAATGAGTCCAACACCTTTTAAATGCAACAATATATTGAACATTTGGCAATAACTGTCATGTGCAACATGAATTTTTGGGCTTTTTTGGTAATTAAATACCCTCAGTTATTTCAGCCATTCATCTAAAGACAAGATTTCTAAATAATTTTTCTGAAATTGTCCAGTTTTTTCTAAATCACGTATAGTATTCTATCTCAAATTAAGAACACTACTCCAACTATGGCTTGAGTATTAAGAAAATGAATTTCCATTTTCTAGAATCTAGTTTTCTTTGCAGTGTAAATGGAATATCTATTAGTCTTTTTTAAAAATATCACATTGTTGACTAGTAGTGAATTAAAACTAATATTTCTAATTGTATTTTGCATGTGTTCTAATAATCCATGTCTCTACCATCCTAAAATTCTGTAGAGAGTACATGCAAAATACATGACAAGAAGACACCTAATGTTTTTCTTCTAAAACCTTTCTCATATTTTGGGAATAAGAGTAATTTTCTGACCTCCACTACCACCATGATGTCCAATTAACATAAACCATTCATAGTCTTCTGCTTCTCTGGCCACAGAGGTAGAATAAATGATCTAAATATCAGCCATTAGATCACTCCCCTGGGATTATTTAAATTATAAAGGAAGGAAGACAGTTTTCACTCTTGGAAAGTTGTTGAGGTATAGTTATGTTATGTTCTTACCTTGTGAGGTAGTAGGTCTGGGTGGAGGAAACTAGGACAAGCAGAGAAGCAGAATTCAAGGTGGAATGATATTGCTAGCTGCCCAGTCCTTCAGGTATTTTCTGCAGAAATTCTAATAAGGAAAATGATTCAGACCAAATTAACAACTTTTCACAGACTTATGAATCCTGTGTTTATTACTTGTAGAAAACATATTACTCTTTCTTATTTTCAACTGAATGACAATTTAATCATTATGACATTTGATTAATATGCCATGGCATTAATATAGACATATAGGATATCCCATGGGATATAGGATGATTATATACATATAGGAAAGAGTCATTAGAAATAACAGCACTGGCATCACCATACTGTAACCTGAAACTAATATTACACTGTATGTAAACTAACTGGAATTTGAATAAAAAGCTAAAAAAAAAAAGACATAACAGTAGTAACTTCCCTACTAACTGACTCAAAGAATGTAAACTTGGAGTTTTCTATTAAAATTGGAAATATCTTAGTTAGAAGTTTCTTGAATTTTCCTCTGGTCAGCTGGAATCATTGGTTGTCCCAGAGTGATAGAGGAGATTCAAGAGATACCTGCATTAGGAATGTCCTTTGATGTGGGATAAAATAATGATCTCCATAAAACTATTCTCTCCCTCACACACATACACACATACATATGTATATACACATTCACACACCCCACACAAGTACACTTATTTTCTGTTTTTTAAGCTTAGAACACTTTGAGAGGATAATGGACACTGGAAATCACTCTACAGTGACTGACTTCATCCTCGCTGGGTTAACAGAGAAACCAGAACTCCAGCTGCCCCTTTTCTTCCTCTTCCTAGGAATCTATGTGGTCACGGTGGTGGGGAACCTGGGCATGATCACGCTGAAAGGGCTCAGTGCTCACTTGCACACCCCCATGTACTACCTCCTCAGCAATTTGTCCTTCATTGATCTCTGCCATTCCACTGTCATCACTCCCAAAATGCTGGTGAACTTTGTGACACAAAAGAACGTCACTCCCTACTATGAATGCATGACTCAGCTGTATTTCTTCCTCGTTTTTGGTATTGCAGAGTGTCACATGCTGGCTGTAATGGCTTATGACCGCTATGCTGCCATCTGTAATCCCCTGCTTTACAATGTCATCATGTCTTCCCACTTCTGCTTCTGGCTCACAGTAGGAGTTTATAGTTTGAGCATCATTGGATCTACAATCCACACGGGCTTCATGATGAGACTCCTTTTCTGCAAGAGCAATGTGGTTAACCATTATTTCTGTGATCTCTTCCCACTCTTGGAGCTGTCCTGTTCCAACATCTACGTCAATGAATTACTGGTCCTAGTCTTGAGTGCATTTAACATCCTGACTCCTGCCTTAACAATCCTTGCCTCCTATGTCTTCATCCTTTCCAGCATCCTCCGCATCCGCTCCACTGAGGGCAGGTCCAAAGCCTTCAGCACCTGCAGCTCCCACATCTCAGCTGTGGCTGTCTTCTATGGATCTGCTGCCTTCATGTACCTGCAGCCATCATCTGTGAGCTCCATGGACCAAGGCAAAGTGTCCTCCGTGTTTTATACCACCATTGTGCCCATGCTGAACCCCCTGATCTATAGCCTGCGGAATAAGGATGTCAAATTTGCCCTGAAGAAGATTCTGGAGAGTAGAAAGTGTTCAAGAATAGAATCAATATGATGTCATGTCAGAAACAGTTTTTTAATTTGTTAATATATGTAACATGTTAAGTTTATTGTTCAAATGTTTGGAAATTCAATGACATTCTCCCACATAACACATTTCCTACATTCTTCTCCAGGCCATTCCTTGGAAGCTTATTGGAGTGATTATGAGTAGAGAAATACTAAGAATAAAATCAAAGGCTCTTGAGTATGAAAGGAGCCCTGGTTTTATTTTTAATGATAACAGAAATAATAAGAACGATGATGATGATGATGATAATTTTTGAAGATAATAGTAGTTTGTAGATTATTAAGATTTTGTGAAATATCAAGCACTATGTTCAGCACTTTAAATGAATGACTTTATTTATATTTACTTGCCAAATGTTTTTAGTTTTCTCTCAGGAAAAGCCCTTGTATTACTTCTCTTTCAAAGATGAAATAGAACCTTACTTCATTTGAGTAAATGCCCTATGTCCCAAACATAAATGATTGATCCTAGAAAGTTTGGCTCCAGGACCCACGATTTTACTCAATTGATGCTTTGGTCTCATGTAACTGTGGATAGGTCTAGAACATCCTCAAGATTCCAAAAACAGATGACATCTCCAGTTTCTTATGTAAGAGTGCTGTTTTCCTACAGATACCTTCAATATTATTTTTACTTTTATTTCATTTGATAGGATCAAAATCTTTCACACATGGTAGACTCTCCTTACAGAAGCTCAAGTTATCATTCTTGATAGCAATAATTTATATAAAAGCAGCCCAACCAACATTATTTTGTCTCTATACCAGTGATGCTGTAGCTATTTATGAAGTAACCCCTATGAAAGCCAAAAATCCTGCTAAGTCATACCATTTATATGTGGTTCATCCTCTTTTCCCCATAATTTACAAATAATTGCCGTAGCATGCCAATTTCATCTTTAAAACATCTTGCCTTTCGTTTCATATTTTGCTTTTCTGCTTCTGGGCTTTTAACATCTTGTTACTGTGGATTTGTATGATACTCTAAATATTTAACTGTTTTCTGTCTCTTCTCAATTCAAACCAGCCACCTTATTGTTGTCACAACGGTGTTCTTAGGTTACTGTGTTTATGTTATTCACCTGATACAAAAAGTTGCAGTGTTTACATCGAGTATCCAAATACAGGACAAGAATATTTATCTCATTACTCTTATATTCCACTATCTGCTTATTCATGTCAAACATTCATTTTCAAAAAGTCCCCATAGTTTTTATGGGACTTAATTTTCATCAGTCCAAGAAAAGGAAGGGAAAATGGCTACAATTATGACTCCTGTCTTGGGCATGATTCCTAGCCCAGTGCTCTGTCCAGTAGACACAAATGGACTCATGCAGGACAGAGTGCTGGTGGGTAGACCCTTGAATCACTGCAGCTTCAGGCCCTATATAAAATACAGATTAAATGAAAGGTAATGGTCTCTTCAAGAAAAAGGGGGGCGAAGTCTCTGCAGACTCAGAAAATCATGTCATATTTTGGGTAATATGTAAAGCTACTAAAAGAGAAAAGTGGACAGAGGACAGTTCACGAATCACATCTGGATCACTACAAGACATGACTATCTTAGTGATGGGAGCTGCTGAATGTTTTTTAAGCAAGTGAAACAATTAGCTTTGCATGCTAGCAGTATCATACTTAAGGTGGTGAGGAAGATGGATGGAAAGACATTAAGGCTGAATCGAGACTGGTCAGCAGCCATTTGATTGTTCTAAGCAAGACACTGCATGCAATGGCAGCGGAGCTAGAAAGGAAGGAGACGCTCAAGAGGTTTTTGAAAAATGGATCATTCAGACAGAGCTGAACGGAGGTGCGTTGAGGTACAGAAAAGTGCAAGGATGAATGCAAATTTTGAGTCTGAATTATTATATAGAAGGACCATGATGACAGAACTCTCAGGATGGAGCTGAAGGCAGCAAGGCAATTGGGTCACATAAGTCCTGTAAAACTCAACTCTCTCTGTTTGTTTCTCTCTCTCTCTAAAATATGTATACATATACACATTATATGTACACATATTATATATAGACACACATATATATTTAATTTTCTGAATCAATACATATACCCTGACAAAATGAAAACTATGGCTTCCATGAATCTCAATTATTTTCATTATTGTGTAATCATTTATGGAAGGGTCGTTTTATACCCTTCCCGTTTCTGTCTTAACCTCCAACTCCCTTCCTCCAACTCTGCTCCTGCTCCTTTTATTCAGCACATTGAGAAAACAGGCAGATCTAGTCTGCTCACTTGCAAAGTGGCATTTCGGACACGTAGTTTCTCCTGTAAACACCCTGGAACCCGGCAACCACAGCTATTCCAAAGCTGAAAGAAGCTTTGTGATGTGTGAGCATACAAAACCTTGCTTGAATCTGCATGAATTATAGATAGTGAAAGGGACTCAGAACAAGAGATCATTTGATGCGTTGTTCCTTGAGGGGAGTCCACAGACCACCAGGATGGGTAAAATCTAAGAGTGTGTTAAAATGCATTATCTCAAGCCATACACTGGCTTTCCTAAGTCAAGGGCCTGCTTTTGAACAAGAATCCCAGGTGATTCCTGTGCACACTGAAGTTTGACAAGTTTGGGAGTACCTGGGTGGCTCAGTTGGCTGGGTATCCAACTCCAGATTTCAGCTCAGGTCATGATCTCAGGGTTGTGAGATCAAGTCCCATGTCAGGCTCTGTGCTCAGTGGGGAGTCTACTTGAAGATTCTCTCCCTCTGCTCCTTCCCTGCTTTGTGCGTGCATGTGTGCCCATGCTCTCCCCTTGCCAAAAATAAATAAATAAATCTTTTTGGGAAAAAGTTTGACAGGTTTTAGAAAACATATTATTATAAGAACTCATCCCCCCAAACTGTGGTTTAATTGATATGGGGTTCTAGGTGGATATAGAGATTTTAAAAACCTCCCTTGATTATTTTAAATGTGCTGTTATAAGTGAGACATACTAATGTAACCCAACACTAACATAAAAGTAAACTTCTTTCAAAAGAATTGAACTTGGGGGGGGGACAAGATGGCGGGGGAATAGGAGGAGGTGCCTTTTCAGCTGGTACCCCAAAGTGAGCTGATTACCTACCAAAGAACTTCATTCACCCATGAAATCAGCCTGAGATCAGAATTATACACGTCTGGATCTCTACAGGGGCAGAAGCCACCAGTGGGCAGGTAACGCAGAGTGGGAACGAGGGACTGATATCAGAAGATAAACAAAAGTGGGAGGGAGCCACCAGAGGCAACCGGTTGGAAAGTAATACCCAATACGAGTGAGAGTGCCCTGCGTCTGGGGACCAGCATTAACTTGGAGACTGGTTGAAAGCACTCCAAAAGAGCAAAGGATCGCGGGGGGAAATTGTGGAAATCGGGGCGGCTAGGGACAGGGGCTTAAGTCTCTGGTCCCAGGACAGCCTCCCCGGCGCTGAGGCAGAGAGAGTGTGGCTGAGCAACCAGCTCTTGGTCCCGAAGCTGCCAGCACACCAGGGAATGCGTGGGTTCTGGCTCCTGTGTGGGGATGGGAGCCACGCCGGTCAGCAGAACGCACGAGCCCTACTACAAAGCCTGAGATTCACACGCAAGTTACTCATACTCCCCTGACAGAATTACAAAATCCCGGCTCTTTGACCCACGCCTTTGTTTCAAAGCCTAAGCCGTGCGTCGCAAACTCTCCCCTGACAGAGGTGTGCAAAAGCCCAGCCTGGTGCACTTGGATCTGTGCCCCGTTTTCAGTGCCTGAGTCGCGCGCGCGACCAATAGCCGCCCCTGAAAGAGGCCCGCGCAAGCCGGGCTCTCTTACACCCAGCAAGACCAGGCACTCCCAGCCCAGGCCAGCGGCAAACTCTCAGGGTGCAATTGCTGCTTGGAACCTCTCTGGCGGTCGGGAGCTCCCAGAGACTCCACTGCCTTGGCTTTGGGTACAAGCAATAGATCCTGCGTCCCCAGGGTCTGCAACTTTCAACCTGCTCTGCCAGTGGCCAAGGGGGAACTTATTTAGGCTCTACACCCAGAGTGAGGCGTCTCTCTGAGAGGGAGATCAGGGTGCGATTTGTTTTCATCCAAAACTACAAAAACCATCAAAGGCGGTAAAGGTGAGAGAAAAAAAAGTGAACAAACATAGAAACCGCCAGAGAACCAAAACCTGAAAAAAAACAGTTTCTTCAGAGCCCACCCCCTAGCGGGGGCTGTAGGACTCAACTCAGGAAACTTCATTGACTGGCAACCCACGTGGCAGGCCACTCCCCCAGAAAATAATCCAAAAGAAAAAAAAAAAGAGGAAAAAAATAAAGGACTACAAGAGAACAACCACTACTTCATAGGAAAACTTTTACTGTTCACTGACTCCCACTATTCTGGTTTATTTATTTATTTTTTTTACACATAGATAATTCTTTGAACGTATTTACCATCACAGCGAGCTGTACAGTACATCAAATTCCATAATACCCTTCTAACCTGAACTTTTGATACATACACCTATGCTTTTCTTTTGCATTTTTATTTTTTGAAGTCCTCTTTTTTATTTAAGTTTAGTTTAGCCTAGTTTATTCCTTTTTTATTTTATCCTTTAATATTCATATAGAGTTAAGCTTCAAAGTATTGCCCTTTCCCCAATCAATAATACCCCTATAGATAAACCAATTTGTAATCCCCTTTATCTTAGGAAAGTTGAGTCCTTTAACAAATATATCAAGATACATCCATGAAGAATCAACACAAACATCCTCGCACACACAGAATTTATAAGAACTCTCCCATCTTCTTCTTCCACTAGTGTTTCTGTGTTTTTGTGATAGCATATATATCTTACACTTGGGGTTCTTTTTGATGAGGTTATTCCTTTATTTGCATATATATATATATTTTTTTTTCTCTTGCAATACACTTGTATCAGTCTTCTTCTCTCTTTTTATTTGTCTACTCATAAATCTTACCTTGAGGACCATCTGGGCTGAACCTTCTCTTTCATCTTCCCTTTCTTTCCTGTCTCTCTCTCTCTCTTTTCTTTTTCGTTTTCTTTTCCTTTTCTTTTGTCTCTCGTTTGGGTGGGGAATCCTGATTGCTCAGAAGTGTTCCAGGGTGCACCTTGACTGCACCACAGATGATACATCCAGCTACATCTGTTCAGTCATCTCCCACCAAAATGACTAGGAGGAGGAATGCCCAACAGAAGAACAATACAGAGGATGGACCTTCTGCAACAGAGCTAACGGCTATCAACATAGACAATATGTCAGAAAGAGAATTCAGGCTAACAATTATCCAGGCAATAGCTAGGTTGGAGAAAGCCACGGATGACCAAACAGAATTGATTAGGGCTGACCTGAAAGCAACCAGAAGGATGTTCACAATGTTAGGGCGGAGCTTAAAGCTACCAGGGAGGAGGTTCACAATGCTCTCAATGAGCTTCCAATCTAATCTAAACTCTCTCAAAGCTAGGGTAACGGAGACAGAAGATAGAATTAGTGATCTGGAAGACAAACAGATAGAGAGAAAGCATCAGCAGGAAGGATGGAACAAACAGCCTAGAAACCACGAACACAGAATCAGGGAAATAAATGATGCCATGAAGCGTTCCAACGTCAGAATTATTGGAATCCCTGAAGGGGAGGAGAAAGAAGGAAGTCTAGAAGATATAGTGGAACAAGTCCTTCATGAAAATTTTCCCGATCTCACGAATGGAACCAGCCTTCATGGACTAGAGGCCGAATGGTCTCCACCCAAGATGATACATTCCAAAAAAAACATCACGACACCTGATAGTCAAATTGAGGAATTATAATTGTAGGTGTAATCCCTTGAAAGCCGCCAGGGCAAAGAGGCTCCTTACTTACAGAGGGAAGCCCATCAGAATAACGTCAGACCTGTCCACAGAGACCTGACAAGTCAGAAGAGGCTGGCAAGATATCTTCAGGCCACTAAATGAGAAGAACATGCAGCCAAGAATACTTTATCCAGCAAGACTGACATTCAAAATGGATGGAGAGATAAAGACTATTCAAGACCGGCAAGGCTTAAAAGACTATGCAACCACCAAGCCGACACTGCAGGAAATATTAAGGGGGGTTCTATAAAAGAGTAAAAATCCCAACAATAGCATTGGACAGAAATATAGAGACAGTCTACACAAAGAAAGACTTCAAAGGTAACTCGATGTCAGTAAAAACGTATCTATCAGTAATCACTCTCAATGTGAATGGCCTTAATGCACACATAAAATTGTACACGGTTGCAGATTGGACAAAACTGACAGGACCCATCCATATGCTGTCTACAAGAGACCCATTTTGAACCTAAAGATACACCCAGACTGAAAGGGAAGGGATGGAGAAGCATCGTTCATGCCAATGGGCCTCAACAGAAGGCTGTTATAGCGATTCTCATATCAGATAAATTAGACTTTAAACTAAAGACTGTAGTCAGAGATACAGAAGGACACTACATAATCCTTAAAGAAACTATCCACCGAGATGATCTAACAATTGTAAATATCTATGCTCCCAATATGGGAGCAGCCAATTACCTAAGAAAACTGTTAATCAAGATAAAGAGTCATATTGATATGAATACACTAATCGTAGGAGATCTTAACACGCCTCTCTCAGAAATAGATCATCGAAGCGAAAATCAATAAAGAAAAAAGAGCATTGAATGACACATTGGACCAGATGGACCTCATAGATACATACAGAACATTCCACCCTAAAACAACAGAATACTCATTCTTCTCAAGGACACATGGAACCTTCTCCAGAATAGACCACATACTGGATCACAAATCAGGACTCAACCAATACCAAAAGACTGAGATTATTCCCTGCACATTCTCAGATCACAATGCTTTGAAACTGGAGCTCAATCACAAGGAAAAGTTCAGAAAGAACTCAAACACCTGGAAGCTAAAGACCACCTTGCTTAAGAATGCTTGGCTCAACTAGGAGATCAAAGAGGAACTGAAACAATTCATAGAACCAATGAGAATGAAGACACTTCGGTCCCAAACCTATGGGATACAGCAAAGGCGGTCCTAAGGGGGAAATACATAGCCATCCAAGCCTCCCTCCAAAAAATTTAAAAATCCAGAATACACCAGCTGTCTCTACACCTTAAAGAACTGGAGAATCAACAGCAAATCAAACCAACTCCACACATAAGAAGGGAAATCATCAAGATTAGAGCTGAGATCAATGAGGTAGAAACCAGAGATACAGTAGAATGTATCAATGAAACTAGAAGCTGGTTTTTTGAAAGAATCAATAAGATAGATAAACCATTGGCCACACTAATCCAAAAGAAAAGAGAGAAAGCCCAAATTCATAAAATTATGAATGAAAAGGGAGAGATCACAACGAACACCAAGGAAGTAGAAACAATCATCAGAAGTTATTATAAGTTATATGACAATAAGCTTAGCAACCTAGATGAAATGGATGCATTCCTGGAAAACTATCAAAATTGAACCAGGAATAAATCTACAACCTGAATAGACCCATATCTAATAACGAGATTGAAGCAGTGATCAAAACCTCCCAAAAAACAAGAGCCCAGGACCTGATGGATTCCCTGGGGAATTCTACCAAACTTTCAAAGAAGAAATAACACCTATTCTCCTGAAGCTGTTTCAAAAAATTGAAGCAGAAGGAAAACTTCCAGACTCTTTCTATGAAGCCAGCATTACCCTGATCCCCAAACCAAAGACCCTATCAAAAAGGAGAATTTTAGACCAATATCACTGATGAAAATGGATGCTAAGATTCTCAACAAGATCCTAGCCAACAGGATCTAACAGCACATTAAAAAGATTATCCATCATGACCAGGTGGGATTCATCCCTGGGCTACAAGGATGGTTCAACATTCACAAATCAATCAAGGTGATAGAACAAATTAATATGAGAAGAGAGAAGAACCACATGGTCCTCTCAATTGATGCAGAAAAAGCATTTGACAAAATCCAGCATCCGTTCCTGATTAAAACGCTTCAAAGTATAGGGATAGAGGGAACATTCCTGAACTTCATCAAATCTATCTATGAAAGACCCACAGCAAATATCATCCTCAATGGGAAAAAGCTTGCAGCCTTCCCGTTGAGAACAGGACAAGACAAGGATGCCCACTCTCACCACTCTTGTTCAACATAGTATTAGAAGTCCTAGCAACAGCCATCTGACAACAAAGAGAAATAAAAGGTATCCAAATTGGCAATGAAGAAGTCAAACTCTCTCTCTTCGCAGATGACATGATTCTTTATATGGAAAACCCAAAAGACTCCACCCCCAAACTACTAGAACTCATACAGCAATTCAGCAATGTGGCAGGATACAAAGTCAATGTGCAGAAACCAGTGGCTTTCTTATACACTAACAATGAAAATACAGAAAGGGCAATTAGAGAATCGATTCCATTTACTGTAGCACCAAGAACCATAAGATACCTGGGAATAAACCTAACCAAAGAGGTAAAGGATCTGTACTCAAGGAACTACAGAACACTCATGAAAGAAATTGAAGAAGACACAAAAAGATAGAAGACCATTCCATGCTCTTGGATCAGAAGAATAAACATTGTTAAAATGTCTATAATGCCTAGAGCAATCTATACTTTTAATGCCATTCCTATCAATATTCCACCGGTATTCTTCAAAGAGCTGGAGCAAATAGTCCAAAAATTTGTATGGAATCAGAAGAGACCCAGAATCGCTAAGGAAATGTTGAAAAACAAAAATAAAGCTGGGGGCATCACGTTACCTGATTTCAAACTTTATTACAAAGCTGTGATCACCAAGAGAGCATGGTACTGGCATCAGAACAGACACATAGACCACTGGAACAGAGTAGAGAGCCCAGATATGGACCCTCAACTCTATGGTCAAATAATCTTCTACAAAACAGGAAAAAATATACAGTGGAAAAAATACAGTCTCTTCAATAAATGGTGCTGGGAAAACTGGACAGCTAATGTAGAAGAATGAAACTCGACCATTCTCTTACACCGTACACAAAGATAAACTCAAAATGGATAAAAGACCTCAACGTGAGACAGGAATCCATCAGAATCCTAGAGGAGAACATAGGCAGTAATCTCTTCGATATCAGCCACAGCAACTTCTTTCAAGATATGTCTCCAAAGGCAAAGGAAACAAAAGCGAAAATAAACTTTTGGGACTTCATCAAAATCAAAAGCTTCTGCACAGCAAAGGAAACAGTCAAAAAAACAAAGAGGCAACCCACGGAATGGGAGAAGATATTTGCAAATGACAGTACAGATAAAAGTTTGATATCCAGGATCTATAATGAACTCCTCAAACTCAACACACACAGAACAGGCAAACATATCAAAAAATGGGAAGAAGATATGAACAGACACTTCTCCAATGAAGACATACAAATGGCTATCAGACACATGAAAAAATTTTCATCATCATTAGCCCTCAGGGAGATTCAAATTAAAACCACATTGAGATATCACCTTACACCAGTTAGAATGGCCAAAATTAACAAAACAGGAAACAACATGTGTTGGAGAGGATGTGGAGAAAGGGGAACCCTCTTACACTGTTGGTGGGAATGCAAGTTGGTGCAGCCACTTTGGAGAACAGTGTGGAGATTCATCAAGAAATTAAAAATAGAACTTCCCTATGACCCTGCCATTGCACTCCTGGGTATTTACCCCAACGATACAGATGTAGTGAAAAGAAGGGCCATCTATACCCCAATGTTTATAGCAGCAATGGCCACGGTCGCCAAACTATGGAATGAACCAAGATGCCCTTCAACAGACGAATGGATAAGGAAGATGTGGTCCATATACACTATGGAGTATTATGCCTCCATCAGAAAGGATGAATACCCAACTTTTGTAGCAACATGGATGGGACTGGAAGAGATTATGCTGAGTGAAATAAGTCAAGCAGAGAGAGTCAATGATCATATGGTTTCACTTATTTGTGGAGCATAACAAATATCATGGAGGACAAGGGGTGTTAGAGAGGAGAAGGGAGTTGGGGTAAATTGGAAGGGGAGGTGAATCATGAGAGCCTATGGACTCTGAAAAACAATCTGAGGGGTCTGAAGTGGCGGGTGGGTGGGAGGTTGGGGTACCAGGTGGTGGGTATTATAGAGGGCGCGGATTTCATGGAGCACTGGGTGTGGTGTAAATTAATGAATACTGTTTTACTGAAAATAATTTAATTAATAAAAAAAAGAATTGAACTTAATATATTTAATGATATATTATAAGAGCTCCCCTGATGTGAGTGTCTCATTTACCTTAAGTCATACTGTAATAAATCTGCTTCCAATTATTCCAGCTTTGGGGAAAAAATTAAAAATATATAAGAAAGGAGAATTAATTAGTATGGAACACTGGTGCCTGTAATAAAATATTTTCTTTAAATATTCCATTTAGCAGGTGGCATTGTTTTTGTGAGGACGTCACAAAAGCAAACATTACATCAAAATTCTGAATTCTTACCCTACACCTTTAATATCTAGTTTTATATAGCTCTGACTTTTGAATCAAGTAAGTATAGTACCTAGTTATGCATAAAATAAGATTTTCTTATGTAGGAAAAATGGTTCAGTTCACTACTTTAAAATTCTGGCCCCATTAACAGAAAGATACCCCGTCAGGGTTTGCCTTGGTCCTCTAAAACCAGCTATTCACAATGTGGGCTGTGAACCAACTGCACTGACTGGAAGCTTGTAAGAAATGCAGAATCTCAAACCCCACTTGGACCTGCTGGGCATGATCTACATTAAAAAAAAAAAAATCCTGGGGCGCCTAGGTGGCTCAGTGGATTAGAGCCTCTGCCTTCTGCTCAGGTCATGGTCCCAGGGTCCTGGGATCGAGCCCCACATTAGGCTCTCTGCTCAGCAGGCAGCCTGCCTCCCCCTCTCTTGCTGCCTGCCTCTCTGCCTGCTTGTGATCTCTGTCTGTCAAACAAATAAATAAAATCTTCAAAAAAAATCCTCAGGTGATCCTATGAAAAATCTTTATCATTAATTGATAAAACCAGAATTGATGAAGAATCTCTAGAACAAACGGGGGAATGCTAAAGATAAGTACTTCTTTTCTCAAAAGCTTGTACCCTGAGACATGGAAATCCTCAAGAGGATTTATCCCCATGTTGCTTGGTGCCTGGCATGCCTGAAACTAGGAGCAACCTTCAGAGCTCAGTGATGAGAACCACTCAGGGGCCCTTGGCGGAAGAGGAATTTGCTACCCTGAAGCCAGAGAAATGCAAACTGAAGACCTACAGTCAGAGGCACTGACTTATGACCTCAAAGACTATGATTCACTAACTCCTGTGATCGAATAAGAAATCTCTAATAAAAATCTCTCCGGATGAATTGAGAGATTTGGGGCAGTTGATGAATAAAAAGGTTTGAGAATACTTTCTAAAGATTTAGGAGCCACTAAGAAAAGAATTAAAAAAAAAAAAGCATCAGATATGAGGATAGAGGGGAGACAGTGATCATGATTTAAGTGAAGTGATGGCATATGTCATAGAATAGTGGAGATAACACTAGAAATCGATCATCTGGAAATAGAAGATGTGTGAATTATTTAGAGCTGTGGAGGTAACCTTCAGAAGAAGACATGAAAGACAATCTGTTTATCAGAGCTATACAGAGATTAAGTTGTCCCTCAAGGAAAAGACTGAGTGTAGGGAGGATGATTCAGGAAGTATGGCTTTGTCATTATAATCATGCTTAGATTTTTACAGTCATAAGTTTTATGATGACTTGATGATCAAACATGTGGGGAAATCCTGGATAAATAAACACTCAAATATGTTCTAAGTCTGACTGTAAAGCAACAACCCACAGACCTCTATCTCACAAGCACATAATGAGAGCTTATGCCTCTCACCTGTATGAAATGATGAACTAGCTCTGTACTGTGTTTATGGGGAGAAACGGAAATATTGGGCTTGATGTAAAAACTTCTCTGATGAGCACTGGGTGTTCTATGTGACTAATGAATCGTTGAACACTACCTCAAAAACTAATGATGTGTTATATGTTGGCTAACTGAACATAATAAAAAAAAAAGAATAAACCAAAATTTCACACACACAAAAAATTTCTCTGAGTTGAGACTGGTTGGATTCCAGAAAGAATCATGTTTCCCGATCCTATAAGTAGATTTTAAATGGACACAGATGCTAAGAGAAAGGAGTATAGCGCATGAGGGACAGCACATTAAAATATGTATCTTGAGTTTTCAGATTCCACTATTATGAGCTCTTGAGAATCATACTCTCCAGGATAGACCTTGTAGCTGAGTTGATATTTTCCAAAAATTCTAAGAGAACCCTCAATACAGCCAAATGATCCCACCAGTACTTACTCTATTTTGCCTTAAGATATTGGTTATCTCAGTTTAAATGTTATATCCAGGGCTCATTTAGTAGCAAGAACAATCAGAGAATAGTTGGGGCCAGAAGTAAGCTGACCCTGTAAGTTTGAATCGTCCCTAAAGGATTCATAGTAGGAAAATGGAAAGTACATTGTGTCTTGTTTTATGCAAGTTTCAAAATGGTCAAATGCTGAAATTCTGGGAAGACATATGGATTGTCTCAGGGCTAATGTAGCTATTATTGTTCCTCAATACATCTCTCTTAATTTTAGAGGAAAATTGGTCATGATCTTCCTTTGTTAGACTTGTTAGGAACTTCTCATGGGGTTATGGCAATATCTAGCAGGTGTTTTTATCCAGTCCCAAGTTAAAGTATCCCAAGTAATGCTGTTTTATGAGAAAAACATGAAATCTGGTTAGTAGAAGTCAATGAAAATAGAACTTTTAAATCTTACATCTGTGACTGTTTTCCCTAATTTTCTATTTATCCTTTTTTTTTCTTTAATTTTTTATGTAAATTCAGTTTTGTTAACAGATAGTGTATTACTAGTTTCAGGGGTAGAATTTAGTGATTTATATTGCCTATAACCATGCCCAGTGCTCATCACATCATGTGCCCTCATTAATGCCCATCACCCACTTACCCCATCCCCCCACCTACCTCCCCTCCAGCCACTCGATTTATTTCCTATGATTGAGAGTCTCTTATGGTTTACCTCCCTCTCTGATTTCATCTTGTTTGATTTTTCCTTCCCTTCCCCTATTTTATCTGTTTTGCTTCTTAAATTCCACATATGAGTGAAATCATATTGATTACATGTAGAAATGATAATATTTTAGGTACATTATTAAATAAAATATGTCATTGAAATAATGTCACCTCTTTTTAACTTTTTTTTCTTTTTAACTTTTTTAATGTATCTATTAGTAAGCTTACAATTATATATATGGCTCATATATGTGGCACCCATCATATTTCTGTTATCCTTTTTGGGACATCAGTTCAGAAAATTCCTTTAGGGTAGGTTTATAAAGTTCCATGAATTTTTAAACTTTTAAATAGCTTGGAGTGTAATCCACTGAAACACTAACAAAATCTAATACTTTCTTGTTTTCAATCCATAATTTAACAAGAACAATAAATCTCACTTATGTGGCACTAGCAAACACTTGAAAACCAATAGGGAAAAAGAAAAATTCTGATTGTTTCTTTTCCCAAAGATTGATACTCATGGGATGAGGCACTAGTGGGAGACGATAATCATAACTTGTTCCTAATTGGACTCTTGGCATCCCTACCTAGTATAAAAAAATCAATGTATGAACTAACCTGTGTAAAAGGGAATTGGCTTCAGTAGAGATGAGGATCAAATTATTGCCCCAAATTATTGCCATGAAGGCTTTTAATCCAAGGCCCCCTCGGCACCATGAAGTCTTGCAAGATTAGCACTCAGAACTATCTGCCAGCATCATTAGAGATATTTTCCCTTCAGAGGGATGAAGGAGAAAATTATACATGGCTGCAGTTTGGGGGAGCAAGAGGGATATGTCTAAACATGTCTTGGTCTGTAACCTTTAAAATTTTAGAAGTCTCTCCTCTAGCTCCCTCCCAGTGCACTGGAGCTTTCACTATTGGAGCCCTTAACTAAAGGGCCCTAACCAGTAAACAGATTTCACAGGACACAGAGAATAAATGAAATAAATAAATTTAAAAAAAGAGCTAAAACAATATGATGGGAGTCTACGAATGCTTTTTTGTGAAATAGCTAAATCATGTGATACTTGCTGGGAAATAAATAAGAAAACCTTTCTTTTTGTTACCAGATGATATAAATCTTTGAATGACAAGGAAATTGGCTTGGACTTTATTTGAAGACTATGTAAAATATTGATGATTTTAGGAAGTCAATGTTGAGTGAAAAATTTAAAATCTCTTTATTTTTGTATGTCTTAATGCCAGAAGGAGCAACAAGATGTGCTGAGGAAAAAAAAATTAAGTTTGGTCCTCATTAAAGGATGAAAATGTTGGTCAAATAAAAGATAAGACAGATCAAAACTCTAAAGATTAAAATTAAAATAACATTGACATTCTTAAGTTCTTACCAGGAGCCGGGAACTGTGCTCAGCATCTTGTAGGCATCATTTAAGTTAGTTTTCACTGGAGACAGATAATAGCATTTTTGTTTTTCAGAGGGTCGTAGAGTGGATATAGTTATCCCAAAGTGGTACAGCAAATTTGGGGTTGAGTAGAGATTGCAATCCATCTTGTGTAACTTAATAGTCAAGACCTACTCGAATTAGAAAAACAGTGGAACTGGAAGAGGTGATAGGATGGTTTAATCCAATCACCCATCAGGCGCTTGAGTCCTTAAACAAAATCAGCTTGGAAAGTGGTTATTTAGGCTACCTTCAAACATTTCTGACGATAAGCTCAAGGTATTTCAGAGACTGTTATCTTTGTTGTGAAACCAAAAATTTCTCTCCAGAGTTTCAAGCAGTTTTATTTCATTCTTTTGGAGACATGGGCAGTTAAGTATGGTGCTTCCTAACTAAAGCAATCTGTTGAAGATTGAGGAACCTGCCATGTGCCACATGAATCTGTTTTGCTACAAAATATCTTGTTATTTGAGCCATTCTTAAAATGAAAAATTTCTAGATCATTCTTTCTGCAGTTTGCCAATTTTTCTGCTATCACATAAAGTATTGTACCCCCAACTAAAAACACGACTCCAACTGTTGCTTGAAAGATACATAAGATTAAGAATTTACATTTTCTAGACTGTTCCGTTTTCCTTTTTCTTTCTTTTTTTTTAAAAAAAAGATGTTATTTATTTACTTGAGAAAGAGCAAGTGAGAGAGAGCAGGAGCAGGGCAGGGGGTAGGCACAGAGGGAAAGGGAGAAGCAGACTGCTGCCATGCAGGAAGCCCGATGCAGGGCTTGACCCCAGGACCCCAGGGATCAGGATCTGAGCAAAAGGCAGACACTCAGCTGTTAAGCTGAGCCACTCAGTTTCCCTGAATCTACTCATTTTCTTTTCAAATCTAAACTAAAGTGACATTAATCTTTTTTTAAAAAAAACACGTCATATTCTAGATTAGTATAGGCTGAATAACCTAAAATTTCTAAGTGTATTTGCACACGTACTAGTAATCCACATCTTCACCACCTTGGAATTCTATAGAGAACAAAGGCAAAATACGTGACTTAAGAAAAGACCAGCATAAAAGTAACACCTAGAGTTTGTTTTAAAAAACCCTTCTTACATTTTGAGAATATGAATAATTTTCTGACCTCCACCACTTCAACCATGAAATCCAAATTGCTTAGACCAGTCATAGACCACTGTACCCCTGGTCACATAGGTGGAATGAATACATGGCCTCCATTTAAGCCATTATATTACACACTGGGATGACTAAATTAGAAGGGGGAATGGTTCCTTGTTCTGGGAAAAGCTGTTGAAATAGCAGCACGATGTCTGTCAAGCAGTTATGTTTCTGCTCATGGGGTGATAGGCCTAGAGGAAGAGAGCTGGGACATATAGAGGAGAGAGTCTCTAGTGGAAAGATATCAGGAGCTGTTCAGTCCTTCAGTTATTTTGAGTTGTAGTACTAGTAAGAAAAATACCTCAGAGTAGCATAATGAGTTTTTGCATACTTATGAATCGTATATTTACTCAGTATAGAAAACATATGCTATTCTGAATAAGTTGAAACTGTCATTTGACAAGCATGACATTAATATAATATACATATAGAACATAGGAGAAGAAAGAGTCCTCAGAAATAAAAGTAGTAATGTCCCTTCTGATTGACTTAAAAAATATAGAAATTGGTGTTTTCTCTTAACAAGTTAGGAAATATCTTAATTATGAGGTTCTTGAAGTCTATAATTCCTTCTGCAGTTCAACCAGAGTCACTGACTGATGAGCAGTAAAGACTCAAGATATTCCTGCTTTATGAATCTCCTCTAGTCAGGAACAAAATCATGATCTCCACGGAATTATTCTCCTCACATATACTCACACAAACACCTGTGTACACACTCAAATACACACACATCTACACAGAATTTCATTTTCTCTCTTTTAAACTTAGGATCTGTTATGGAGATAATGGACCCTGGAAATCACTCTACAGTGACCAAGTTCATCCTTGCTGGGCTAACAGAGAAACCAGAACTCCAGCTTCCCCTTTTCTTCCTCTTCCTAGGAATCTATGTGGTCACGGTGGTGGGGAACTTGGGCATGATCATGCTGATATGGCTCAGTGCCCACTTGCACACCCCCATGTACTACTTCCTCAGTAGCTTGTCTTTCATTGATCTCTGCCATTCCACTGTCATTACCCCCAAAATGTTGGTGAACTTTGTGACAGAGGTGAATGTCATCTCCTACCCTGAATGCATGACTCAGCTCTATTTCTTCCTTGTTTTTGCTATTGCAGAGTGTCACATGCTGGCTGTAATGGCTTATGACCGCTATGCTGCCATCTGTAATCCCCTGCTTTACAATGTCATCATGTCTTCTCACTTCTGCTTCTGGCTCACAGTAGGAGTTTATAGTTTGGGCATTATTGGATCTACAATCCACACGGGCTTCATGATGAGACTCCTTTTCTGCAAGAACAATGTGGTTAACCATTATTTCTGTGATCTCTTCCCACTCTTGGAGCTGTCCTGTTCCAACATCTACGTCAATGAATTACTGGTCCTAGTCTTGAGTGCATTTAACCTCTTGACTCCTGCCTTAACAATCCTTGCCTCCTACGTCTTCATCCTCTCCAGCATCCTCCGCATCCACTCCACTGAGGGCAGGTCCAAAGCCTTCAGCACCTGCAGCTCGCACATCACAGCTGTGGCTTTCTTCTATGGATCTTCTGCCTTCATGTACCTGCAGCCATCATCTGTGGGATCCATGGACCAAGGGAAAGTGTCCTCCGTGTTTTATACCACCATTGTGCCCATGCTGAACCCCCTGATCTATAGCCTGCGGAATAAGGATGTCAAATTTTCCCTGAAGAAAATTCTGGAGAGTAGAAAGTGTTCAGGAATAGAATCAATATCATGATGTCATGTCAGAAACAGTTTTTTAATTTGCTAATATATGTAACATGTTAAGTTTATTGTTCAAATGTTGGGAAATTCAATGACACTCTCCCATATAACACATCTCCTAAATTCTGCTCCAGGCCACTCCTTTGAGGCTTATTGGAGTGATTATGAGTGGAGAAATACTAAGAATAAAATCAAAGACTCTTGAGTATGAAAGGAACCTTAGTTTTATTTTTAATGATAACACAAATAATAAGAATGATGATGATGATAATGAAGATAATAATTGTAATTGTTACTGAGAGTTTATGAAATATCAACAAGTGTGCCCAGCACTTTAAGTGAATAACCTTATTTAATATTTACAGTATTCCCTCAGGGAAGGCCCTAGTATTATTTCTCTTTGAAAAATGAGGAAATAGAAGTTTATTTAGTTTGGTTAATTGCCCTGGTCCCAAACATAATAAATAATCAGCCTGAAAAAATTGACTCCAGGACCCACAATTTTATTCAGAGTAGTACTGTGGTCCTAGGTGCCTGTAGATAGGTCTAAGACATCCTGAGAATTTCCTTCTATACATACATCATTCCCAGTTCCCTATGTGACTGATGTTTTCCTAGAATTTCAATGCTATTTTCACTTTTATTTTATTTACTACAATGAAAACAATCAAAATCTTTCAAACCTGTACTGATCAAAGCCAGAAAATAGCAAATATGGAGACTCATTCTAGAATCTCATTCTCATCATAGAGTTTCAAGTTATTACACTTGAGGACAACATTTTTTTTTATAAAAGCAGTGCAAACAACTTTGTCTTATCTTTATACCAGTGATGCTGCAGCTGAGTATGAAGTAAATGCTACGGAAGCCAAATATCTTGCTCAGTTGTGTCGTATTCAGGCGGTTCCTCCTCTTTCGCCCAATAATTGAGAAAGAGTTGCCATTTCATGTCAGCTTTTTCTTTGAAACATCTCTTCTGTCCTTCCATATTTTGTTCTTCTGTTTTCGGGCCTTGAACATCTTGTAGGATGGATTTACATAATATTCTGGAACACTCAGTTGTCCTTTGTCTCTTCCCAGTTCAAACCCTCCACCTCATTGTTGTCAGGTCAATGGCCTGTGTGCTGATAGAACAAGTTGCAGTGTTTACCTATACTTTCAAAATCTAGGACAGAAAGATATATCTTTACCACCTTTGCATTCCATTATCTGTTCATTCAGTGATGTCAAGCATTCGTTTTCAAAAAGTCCTCACAGTTTTTATTTGACTTTTTCATCAGTCAAAAAAAAAAAAAAAAAAAGTGGAAGGGAAAATCACTAAAATGGCTTCAGTTGCAGCTCCTGTCTTAGGCATGAGTCCAAGTCCAGTGCTCTGCCCAACAGACACAACTGGGCTCACGCAGGACAAACAAAAAGAGTCCTGGTGGGTAGACCCTTGAATTACTGGAGCGACAGCTCTTATATAAAATACAGATTAAATGAAAGGTAATGGTCTCTTCAAGAAAGAGGGGAAAAATCTCTACAGACCAGAAGGTCATGTCATATTTTGGGTAATATGTAAAGCTACTAAAAGAGAGAAGTAGACAGAGGACATCTCATGAATCACCTCTGGATCACTACAAGACAACACTCTATTTTTTAAAAATTTTTAAAAGATTTTTATTTATTTATATCAGAGAGAGAGAGAGAGAGAGAGAGCACAAGTGGTGTGAGGTGATGGGCAAAGGGAGAGGAAGAAGCAGACTCCCCACTGAGCAGGGAGCTTGATGTGGGGCTCCGTCTCAGGACTTAGGGATCATGACCTGAGCTGAAGTCAGAAGCTTAACCAACTGAGCCAGGATCCCCCATAACTTCTTATTTTAGTGATGGGAGCTGCTAAATGTTTTAATTTAATTTAATTTAATTTTAAATATTTTATTTATTTAACAGAGATCACAAGTAGGTAGAGAGGCCGGTAGAGAGAGAGAGAGAAGCAGGCTCCCTACTGAGCAGAGAGCCTGATGCGGGGCTGGATCCCAGGACCCTGAGATAAACATATAAACCTGAGCCAAAGGAAGAGGCTTTAAGCCACTGAGCCACCCAGGCACCCCTTCTAAACGTTTTTTTTTTTTTTTAAAGATTTTATTTATTTATTTGACAGAGAGAAATCACAAGTAGATGGAGAGGCAGGCAGAGAGAGAGAGAGGGAAGCAGGCTCTCTGCTCGGCAGAGAGCCCGATGCGGGACCCGATCCCAGGACCCTGAGATCATGACCTGAGCCGAAGGCAGTGGATTAAACCACTGAGCCACCCAGGCGCCCCCTTCTAAACGTTTTTAAAGCAGAGACTGAAACAATTAGTTTTACATGTTAGTAGTATCACACTTAAGGTGTTGTGAAAGATGGGTAGGGAGACATTAAGCCTGAATCAAGACTCATCAGCAGCCATTTAATTGTTCTAAGAAAGAAACTGTATGCAGTGACAATGGAGCTAGAAGGAAGGAGTCTCTTAAGAGATTTTTGAAAAGTAGATTGTTCAGACATGGTTGAATCGAGGTGAGTCGAAGGTACAGGAGAGTATGAGGGTGAACACACAATTCTCATTTGGATTACTAGATAGGAGGATAGTAGAACTCTCAAGATGGTGCTCACTAACCCTAGGTAACAATTCACAGCAACACAACTGGGACATGTAAGCCTTGGTAACATCCCAACTTCCTGTCCCCTCATTTCTCTTTCTTTATATATGTATTCTCTCCTGAATCAGTACACATATCCTCCCAGAATGGAAAATGAGCTTCCATGAATCTCAATAATTTTCATTATTGTACAATCCTTTATAGAAAGATCTGTTCATACCCTTCCCATGTCTGACTTTAACCCAGTTCCAGCTCTCTTCCCACTTGCTTTATTCAGCACACTAAGGAAACAGTCTAAGTCTGCTCATCTGTAAGGTGGCTTTCTCAGCCCATAATATTCTCCCATAAAAATCCCAGAATCCTGCAGCCACTGCTGTTCCAAAGCTAAAAGAAGATTTGTGATGCGTGGACATGTGGGATCTTGCTTGCATCTGAAACAATTATAGTGGGAGGGATTTGCAATAAGAGATCATCTATCACTTAGTTCCTAAGGTGGTCCATAGTCCAGCCTGAGACTTGGTTAAAAATGCATAATCTTAAGCCATACACTATATTTACTATTTCAGAATCTGCATTTGAGTAAGTTCCCTGGGTTATTCCTGTACACATTAAAGTTTGAGAATCTTTTAGCAAATATTGATATCTGACATCAGACTTTAAAATTTTGATGTAATTGATACGGAGTGCACCCTAGGTATTGAGATTAAAAATAAAACTTTTGATGTTTTGAAATGTGCATCTAAAATGGGCATCTAATGTAACCCAACCTTAAACTCCTTTAAAGAGAATTAAACCTGATATATTTAGCCATATTTTAAGAATTTCCCTTCTCTTGTGAGCATCCAATTTACCTTGATTCATATTGATATGTTTTCAAATATTCCTGTTAGTGAAAAAACTGTGTGAAAACATATAAGAAAGAAAAAGCAATATGAAACAGAGATGCTTAATAATAAAATACTTTCTTTAAATGCACAAGTTAGCAAGTGAGATTATTAATAACAAAGACCACCTTAAAAAGCAAATATTATATCAATATTCTGAATTCTTGTCCCCTAACCTCAAAATTCAATTGTACATAGATTAGACTTTTGAATCAAGTAAGCATATGACCTACTTAAGCATAAAATAAACATATTTTGTGCAAGGAATTAATGATTCAATTCATTATTTTAAAATTTGTAACCCTATTCGGCATAAGATACCTTGTCAGTATCTTATCTTTAGATTCTCTAAATCCTGCTATTCACAGTGGGGACTATGAACCAAAAGCCCAGGCTAGGAGTTTGTAAGAAATACATAAGCTGAAATCCCACTCAGACCTGCTGGATCAGAATCTACATTAAAAAAAAAAAAATCCTCAGGTGATCCTATGAACAAATCTTTAGCGCTAATTGACAAATTCAGAATTGACCAAAGAGTCCCTCTGGAAGGACAAGTTAACATAACTGGAAATTGACAACTGCAACTGCTTCTTTTCTCAAGAGCTTGTTCCCTGAGACATGGAAATCCTCCAGAGTATTTGTCTCCAGGTCATTTGGTGCCTGGTATGCCTACATCTGAGACCAACCTTCAGAGCACAGTAATCTGAACCGTTCAGAGGAGGGGAGGAGTTTGCTATCCTGAAGCTGGAGAAACACAGATTGGAGACCTACAGTTAGAGATGCTGGCTGGTGACACAAGCCAGGTTTGAAGGGGGCTCTGAGACCAGTGGCTGTGCCTGCCCTCTCAGCACTTAAAGCAGCAGCAGTTCTTTCAGTTCTCCAAGAGAGCACTTGGAGCAGACTCCCAGCACCAAGAATGAGTGCATTCTCCTCTTGGCATTGAGGTTTCTAGGAAGAAGAAAGGTGAGTGTGCTCATCTCAGCCTGTGACCTGAGACCTACTAAAGTCTGGAAGTAATTACTTTGAAATTTAGGCAAAAATTCCTCAATATATGTATGGATTGACCAGTTCATAAAATGCTATTTCAACCCTTTTATAATGTGCCAAACATTGTGCTCTTGACTTGGGACACAAAGGAGAATACGTTTGATTTGGTCCATCATCGGACTTACAGTGTAGTGCAAGTCTGAAAATGTGCTGTTTGGAAATGGCAGTTTTCTGATAATTTCATTGAAAGGTCCAATCAATTATAAATAATTGGAGAAAGTTTCCATAATTACTTCAATTTAAATGAGATTTGAAAAGAAAAACAATATTTAACAGACAACAGAGAGACATAGGTTTGGTGGAGCCATTTCATGTGAAAAAATAGCAAATAAGGTCGACAGCTGAGAAGATATGACATATTCCAGAAACTGAAAGAAGCCAAGTGGTTTGTGGCAGAGGAAGAGGATACAAGAACTAAGGGTGGAGAGAGGCAAAAGAGTGGATTTTTGTACTTTATTACAAATTCAGTTAAGGAAATCTTTTCTCCAGTGCCTCCAGTGCCATCATCTGGTTTATGGTTGAGTGTAGTTTATCATTAGTAACAAATAGCTCATTCCATTTCTAATAACTCAAATGTTAGAATATTTTTCCTTACATTGGTTAAAGGGTATATTCTTACAATATTTCGAACATTTACACACAGGAAACTCTTCTCCCATTTGCTTTTATTAGGTTATATAAAGATGCCTGCAAGTGATCCCGTTTCTCTCAAGTATCTCCCAAACTCTTGACAGCTACTGAATGCCCTTTATCTTGTCAATGTCCCTCCTCAAAAAAGGACACTCAAAACTAATACAGAGCTATAGATAAAAGTGGAGCACAGAGCTTCCTAGCTTCATGCCACATGCTGAATATTTAATATTGATATGGCATAATGGGGTAAGTGGGTGAAACAGTTTGTGGCTGTTGGTGACCAGCTCAGAGGCTATCCACACTACCCCAACTAGTGGCTAAAACCCATACCTTAGCACCACTGTGATCATTTCATGACATTCCAATTCTGTAGCGCTTGAGTTAGGGGTGGGGAAGCTATGATATAGGTCTTATGTGGTCTATTATATAGGTCTTATTCATTATCATAGTCTAGCATTTTTATAAATGAAGTAAAAATCTCCCATTGCCTTTTAAAAAAATAATTTTATTTATTTACTAGAGAGAGAGAAAGAGAGAGAGAGAGCGCGCAAGCCTGAGCAAGGGGGTGGGGCAGGGAGCAGGGCAAAGGGAGAGGGAAAGCAGACTTCCCACTGAGCAGGGAGCCTGAGGCCAGACTTGATCCCAGGACCCCAGGATCATGACTCAAGCTGAAAGCATACACTTAACTGACTGAGCCACCCAGGCACCCCTCCCATCACCTTTTGTATCATCCCCTATTCTATGGACTATATTGATTTAATAAGAAATATGCTTATTTTATGTTTTCATAGGAGTCACCTTCATACCCCATATCTTGTATCTGAATAATTTTTTTTAAACTGACATTAGAAGTTAACAATTATTTTCTCTACCATATTTTAACTTGTTTATTTGGACTATTTTCAGTGTCTGGATTCATTGTCCTGGTGATCCTTTAGCTCAGTGCCTGGCATTTTGCTGTCTCCCAGTAATGATTGCTTAATTAAATAAAAAAAATAGAAAGTCCTGAAGCTCTCCATTTGAACCACTAAGCTGACTTTAATTTCTTAACCCAATGATTTCCAAACAATCACCAGAATTACTTTGATAGTTTTGTTTGTTTTCTTCTAGCTTTATTTTTAGAAAGTTCAGTTCTGTAAATTTTCTTACCCTCAGAAATTCCGATTCACAATGTCTAGGATAAGAGTAGAAATTCTGTATTAAACAAACAAACAAAATCTCTTCAGATGAAGTGAGAGAATTTTGGAAGTTATAAATAAAGAGTCTTGCGAATATTTTTAAAGATCCAAAAGTGATTAAGAAAACATCAAAAATAGAATCCAGCTACCAGATATAGGAATGAGGTAGAAGGTGGTAGTCACCTCTTTACCTTTTAAATAAAAAGGAATTCCACCTGTAATATGGGAAGTTTGTTTAATGTTCAAAGTTGATAATTCTAGAAATAGCAACATGAACAAATTATTTAGAGCTGTGGATGTAACCATTAGAAAAAATCTTATCAGGGTACCTGGGTGGCTCAGTCTGTTAGGATCTGTTTTCAGCTTACGTCATGATCCCAGGGTCCTGGGATAGAGTCTCTCTTGCTCCCTGCTCAGTGGGGAGTCTGCATCTCCTTCTTCCTCTGTCGCCCCCCACATTAGTTCTCTCTTTCTGCCTTTCTCTCGAACTACCTCTCTCTCTCTCTCAAATAAATGAATAAAATCTTTTTAAAACAAGAAAAGAAAGAAAGAAAAAAACTTTATCAGAGCTATCCTGCAGAAATTAGGTCATCTCTCAGAAACAGGACTAAGAGCACAGGGAGGGTGATTCAGGAACTTTTGTTTTTCATCATAATCATGTTTACATTCACCATTTTTTGTAAGTACTGTAATCTCCCTAGGTAGCTCTGATGAACCATATTGAGAAATCTCTGAACACTCTGGGTTCAAATATGTTCTTCTACATCTGGCTGTAGAGAAACCAGCCCACTGTACTCTGTGTTACCCACATCTTGTTACTATTTTCAGCTGTGCCACTTGCCTATATGAGGTTACAAGGTATGCTTGTGTCTGTATCATGTTCACACTGAACAACTGAAGTATGGACCTTGCCACAGAATTCCTCTGAAATAGGAGAAAGGAGTACAGAGGATGAAAGCTAGCACATTAAAAGGTGCTTGAGTTTCTAGAGTGCAATCTTGTAACCTACTGAGAATCAATATCTTAATTCTCTTTCAATATCAGACTAAGCTGATATTTTCTATAAATCTGTAAGATGACCGGAAGTAGCTAAAATGATCCTATTAGGAGCCTATTGATGTCTTAACATATTGATTATCTGTTTAGAAGTAATTACCTGGGAAATAAAATATGTTGATGTATCCCTATATTTGGGAGAGATATCTATATACAATTTAATCTTCTAATCCATGCATATGGTAAATTTCTGTCCTTATTAAGGCTTTCTGTCATTTCTTTCAAAATAATTTAAAAGATTACGTGTATAAACATTGCACACATTTTGTTAGATTTGATGTTAAGTATTGATAGCTACCTGTTGCTATTTTATGTGATGCTATTTTAAAATAATTGTTTCATTTGTTGCCTCTTTCAAAAAAAAATACACAGAAATAATAAATAGGTGGAAAATTATATGCTCTGCAAACACTAGCCAAAAATAAATGTCATGATAATGTATTAATATCAGACAATGGAGACTGTAACCAGGACACATTACTAAATATAAAGGGGGCCATTCCATAACAACACAGGTTTTAATTTAAGGCTTGAAGTAATAAATAGACAAATCAGAAACTTTGGTGGGAGACACTGACACACTTACCTGAACAACTATTAGAATAACAGACAAAAAAATCACTATGCATATGCAAAGTCTAAACAACATTGTTAGTAAAGTGGACATAATTGAAATGATATGCATCACAGGCCTCTCAAAAACAAACAACGTATTTTAAGATCCATTGGGAATACTTATAAAAACTGATTTTATGGGGCACCTGGGTAGCTCAGTCAGTTAAGCATCTAATTCCTGATTTTGGTTCAGGTCATGATCTCAGGGTCGTGAGATCAAGCCCTGTGTTGGGCTTCATGCTCAGCACTGAATCTGCTTGAGATTCTCCCCCTCTCCCTCTCCCCCTGCCCCTGTTCACCTGCTCTTTCTCTCTAAAATAAACAAATCTTTAAAAAAAGTACTTGACCTTATGCTTCAATATAAAGAATTCTAAGCGATTTGCAATGATTTAGGTAATTCACAGTATGTTCATTGACCAGAATGAAATTAAGACAAACATTTAAAAATAGGACTAGTTAAAAACAAACCAACAAATAAAAAAACCCAAAAACCTAACTTTTGGAAAGTTAAGAATTCACTTCCACATAATCCATGGGACAATGAAAAAGTGAAGCAGAAATGATACTTTAAATTTGTTATATCAAAGCTTGTGAGATGAAGCTAAAATGGGGCTTCGAGAGAAATGTATAATTTATATGTACATACCAGAAGAAAAATAAAAGCTGAAGATACTGTCCATTTCAAGAAGTTAGGAAAAGAATAGGAAATCATAATGAAGACACTATGGACTATGAGAAACAAACTGAGGGTTTTGGAAGGAAAGGGGGTGGAGGGATGGGTGAGCCTCGTGGTGGGTATTGTGGAGGGTGCCTATTGCATGGAGCACTGGGTGTGGTGCATAAACAATGAATCTTGGAACACTGAAAAAAATAAAATAAGAATTAAGAAAAATAATTATTTCAAAAAAAGACATTAATAAAGAATAAAATAGCTATTAGAAATAATCTAAGTAGAAAATAAAACATATATTTCATAAAACCAACATAGCTAAAAGTCGGTTTACTTAAATAAATTAATAAAATTGAAAATCTTCTAGAATGAGAAATTAAGGAAAAAGAGAAGTACCATAATTTGCCAGTTTTAGGAGTAAACAAGCAGAAATCTCTGCTAATCAAAAATATTTTTTAAAGGTTTATTTATCTATTTGTTTGAGAGAGAGAAAAAAAGAGAGTGAGAGAGCAGGAGGAGGAGCAGGTCGGGGGGGAGAGAGAGAACCTCTCCATGGAGCCCCATATGAGACCCTGAGATTACGACCTGTGCCGAAATCAAAAGTAGAACCCTTAACCAACTGAGCCAGCCAGGCACCCCCCAAAATACTTTTTAGTGTTAAAGAAATCATCATGAAACACTTGACACAAAACACTGGATCATCTTCAAAGTGGATGAACACAGTGAAATTTCAATTTAGGAAAACTAAGAAGAAAGATAAAATCAGTGATATCTATTAAATAAATCCAGTCCCTTGCTAAAAATTCTCACACAAAGAAAACCGCTGTTCTAGTTAACTACCTGGATGAATACCTCCAAACTTTAAAGGCAAATTTCGTGCAATTTATTTCAAAAAACACAGTGTTTTTGAGATGTGTGTCTTCTTGCAGGCATTTGTGATTTATTCCTTTTTTAAAAAAAATTATTATTTATTTATTTCAGGGCGAGCAAGAGAGAGCATGAGTGCTCTTGGGCACATATAATAGTAAAACCACCTGTTTGTCATTGAACTGAGTAGGGGAGGACATTTGTAATTCTGTCTTTTCTAATTTTATGCTTCTGCTTCATAGAAAAGATGAAGGGCAGAGAAAGAAGGATTGAGATATTAACATTTCTGCTTCAAAAGAAAATTTCTTTCTGTAACTTGAAGTGAGTAGTTGATAACTTATTTTGCAACTGATGAACTGTTAATAGGTAAGCACAATAACTGAGGATGTTCACTCTCTGATTGGTAAATCTCTCCCAGCTTGTTAGAAGGTTGGTAATACTGTTATTTCTCTTATACAGATTTAGAAGCCAAGACTCAAAGAGATCGTTCGACTCATCAAAGTCAAAACTGTATAAGCTAGAAACTGCATGATAGTCTCTAAATCTGAATTGAAGGCCCACCATTTAACCACTACTCATACTGCTTTTTCAAGCAAAGGCAGAAGTACCTGCTCCAGGACCATGAACCCACTAATGGTGGGCCAGTCCTGGTGGCCCAAACTGTCCCACAGCAATGGTTGTAGGTGTTGTTTCATCTTCCTAATAATATTGAAATATCTGAAGATTTTATGTAGATATTCAGATTTCCTGATAATTATTTTTAAAACTGAAAGGTCTGAAAATAATAAGGCCTGTGTCCACTTCTACCAGAAGTTAATTGCAGGCTATTCCCCTTGGTATCGTGTGCTCCCAAGTTGTCATGAAGTCAGTGTGACTCATTTACATTGGCTTCTCTAAATATTTAAGTTTCTAAGTCTCCACTTAGAAATATTGGCTTGATGATCATTGAAATATTCAACACTGGAAAACAAACACTTACTGAGTTTTCAGTAATAAGAAATATAGCTATTTTTTAAAAAGAGATTTCATTTATTTATTTGAGAGAGAGAGAGAGAGAGAGCGCGCACAAGCAGGGGGAGCCGCAGAGGGAGAAGGAGAAGCAGGCTCCCCGCAAAGTAGGGAGTGTGACTTGGGGCTCGATCCTAGAACCTCAGGATCTTGACCTGAGCTGAATGCAGCTGCTTAACCGACTGAACCCCCATGTGCCCGAAAACATAACTATCTTTATATGAAATACATTTATTATTTTTGGAAATGAGGATTAATAAACATTAAAAACCACAATGAATTCTACTTACATAAATTGACTCAGAGTTAAATGATCTTACAGACCAAGAGGATATCTAAACCATGACTCATCTACATGGGGTACCCTACTCTAAATAGAGAAAGATAATGAAGTTTTTTGCAACAACTATGGTTTTTTCTCTCCCCTTCAGAAACTACTCAGAGGAAAATGGCAGCAGGAAATCATTCCACAGTGACCAAGTTCATTCTCGCTGGGCTAACAGAGAAACCAGAACTCCAGCTGCCCCTTTTCTTCCTCTTCCTAGGAATCTATGTGGTCACGGTGGTGGGGAACCTGGGCATGATCACGCTGATACGGCTCAGTGCTCACTTGCACACCCCCATGTACTACCTCCTCAGTAGCTTGTCCTTCATTGATCTCTGCCATTCCACTGTCATTACCCCCAAAATGTTGGTGAACTTTGTGACAGAGATGAATGTCATCTCCTACCCTGAATGCATGACTCAGCTCTATTTCTTCCTTGTTTTTGCTATTGCAGAGTGTTACATGTTAGCAGCAATGGCATATGACCGCTATGTTGCCATCTGTAGCCCATTGCTTTATAATATCATCATGTCCCATCAGGCTTGTTTCTCCCTGATTTGGGGAGTATATGTTATAGCCCTGGTTTGTGCATCTGTTCATACAGGCTGCATGTTTAGGGTTCATTTCTGCAAATTTGAGGTGATCAACCATTATTTCTGTGATCTTCTTTCCCTTTTAAAACTCTCCTGTTCTAATACCCATGTCAATGAATTACTGATTCTAGTCTTCAGTGCAATTAATATCCTTGCCCCCAGCCTGATGATACTTAGCTCCTACACCTTCATCCTCTCCAGCATCCTCCGCATCCGCTCCACTGAGGGCAGGTCCAAAACCTTCAGCACCTGCAGCTCCCACATCTCAGCTGTGGCTGTCTTCTATGGATCTGCTGCCTTCATGTATCTGCAGCCATCATCTGTGGGATCCATGGACCAAGGGAAAGTGTCCTCCGTGTTTTATACCATCATTGTGCCCATGCTGAACCCCCTGATCTATAGCTTGCGGAATAAGGATGTCAATGTTGCCCTGAAGAAAGTGTTAGAGAAAAGAATATTCTTGTGATCAGAAATAACGTGAGGATCTTTTATTAGCCTAAGCCATTGTCTCTTGTTGTTTCAATGTTGTATGAATTGATATGTTTAAATTTAGCCCATTTGCCAATATACAGCCTCATTTAGTGGGATTCTATTGACATTATTTCTTAATCCTATGGTCTTTTGATGTCACTGCTCTCTCGATTTTTCTCTTCTGAGTATCTCTGAGACACAGACTGGAAGTACTAAGAATGATCTGGATATAGGGACGCACTCACTAATGCTGTTACCATCACCCCCGCCCCTTTTCCTTTGTACAACTGCTAAAAACTCAGTTCTCAGCCGTAATGAAGGTATCTTCTAGCAGTGGTTCAAAATTTCCTTTTTCCTGTGTAAAGACAATGAAAATTGTAGCAATATGATGATGTAATCTTCAGCTTTTGGACCTCTATTTTTAGCTTTTGCATCTCTAATCTGGGAAAGCCTCTTTCCCACCATATCCTACCCCATACATTCTTTTTCTGAACTATTTCCTCTATTTCAAACCTAAGAAACTTAATCAGAACTCGAAAATCTGAGTTACAGACCCATGAATTTGTTGTTATTGTGCCCGATCCAATATCCTCCTGCTCTGGTATCTATTATTCCAGCTCGTAATGGTCTGTTTATTGTGCAAATTCACACTAGACTGTAAGCTCTATTAAGGGATACCCCTGCACATATGGTTCACAACCATATCTCCAAATAGCAGAATGCTTACTACCTCATAGGTCCTTGATAATTTTCTTGGTAATTGCTTTCCCTCTATAAAATATTTATATGAAAACCAGCACTTAGCCAATGTGGTCTTCACCTATTAAACTTTAAGTGATACATATGGCTTTCTGGTTTTAGTTCAATTAAGTGTAACTTTGGAGAATTCTTTGAGGATCTTTAAGATAACTGGTAGCATCCTTTGTTGTTCCTATACAAGGATTAAGAAATACTAGTCCCGAGTTTGTTCTATTATAAATCACAACACAGATATAGTAACTTGTTAATATCTGATTTTTTTAAGTCATTAAGTCCTGTTAATAGTCAAGAAGTACCTGAAACAAGATATTCAAGTATCTTGAATTCATATATGCTTTAGAGACTAAACAAAATTAAGTAGATTTGAAATCTAATGGGTTGATGTGGCAAATCACATGGTAGAATAGTATCGGGAAGCAACTCCCTGCTGAGGGTGCTGCCCAATGCAAGACTTGATCTCAGGACCCTAAGGTCATGACCTCCTGATCCAAAACCAAGGGTCAGATGCCCAAACAACTGAGCTACCCAGGCACCCCTCTCTTTTATTTTCTAAGCTCAAATAACAAACATGTGGGGAAGTTAGGAAAAAATCCTAAGATTTCTGGTTTCTCTACATTTATTCTTTCTGTTATAACAATCTATTTTTTTGCTCATTCAGGATTATGTTTTCTTTTGCTATTTACTACCATGCTAATGGCTATGCCTCTAGAGTTCTTTAATTTTCTAAGGTTAAATGCATAAGTCCTTATGCATGCTAGTCTATATACAAGCTAGAAAGTGAAAGAGGTAAAGAGGTATGTTTCAGAAGAAACAGAGTACCTCCTCCAACAATCCCTGGAAGAATCTGAAAAAATCCTGGAGAAAAGAGATTCAGAGACATTTTATCTTATCGGATGGGTAACTTCAGGGTTAGCTGGATGTGAATGACACTCTTGCACATAAACCACAATACCACTGGGCTTGTGATCAGTGAAACACTGAGAATCCTAAAGTCATCTGTTCACAGACTCAAGTGATCATTATCACTGAGCTTCCTTCAACCGCCAACATTCTCCACCTAGTGTTTTGCTATCTATGCAGCCACTTCTTTTTGTGTTCCATCCCAATGTTAGTAAAATCTATCCGGTGACATCCAAACAACCAAATATAAATGCTCATTTCGAGAGTCTTCTGCTCAGACTCCAAGACATGACCTTGGGGAAAGTTGCCCTTTACTTCTCTGCTCAAACCTTCTCTTTGTCTATCTCTTCCTCCTCCACACCATCCCACAATGGAATTTTTAACCATTCTGTCAGCCACATCATTTTTTGGGAACTATTTAAAAAGGGGGGGGGAATGCCTGGGTGGCTCAGTGGGTTAAGCCTCTGCCTTCGGCTCAGGTCATGATCCCAGGGTGCTGGGATCGAGCCCCGCATCAGGGTCTCTGCTCAGCAGGGAGCCTGCTTCCTCCTCTCTCTCTGCCTGCCTCTCTGCCTACTTGTGATCTCTCTCTCTGTCCAATAAATAAATAAAATCTTTAAAAAAAAAAATAAAAAGGGGGCATAAAAGTGAATTGGGATAACGTATCTTAAGTGTCAATTCATGGGGTAAAAGTGTAGTCAGAGAACATTATAAACCATGATTTGTGCTCATTTCCCTTACTGGGGTTTCCTAAATGGAATCTATAACAAATAAAAATCTTTTGACCTACTATAATTCATTATCCAGATTTAGTGATATCCTGAATTCCCTTCAGTTTTAGGTCATATTTAATATTCCTTTTTTGTTAAGGATATATGATACTTAGGTTATCTTGGAGTTTGTTTTATTTTTGATGTTTAGCTACAGTATATTCTAGAAAACAAGTATGAATTGGGGCATCTGAGTGATTAAATCAGTTAAGCGTCTGCCTTTGGCTCAATCATGATCCCAGAACTCTGGGATGGAGCCCTTTCTTGGGTTCTCTGCTCAGCAGGAGCCTCCTTCTCCCTCTCCCTGTGACTCCCCTTGCTTGTACTCTCTCTCTCTGTGTCAAATAAATAAATAAAATCTTTAAAAAAAGAAAACAAGTATGAATTTATTCCATATGTTTGGCACCAAAATATTGAGAATTCCAGTCTTACCATTACCATTAAAGGCTTGGTAAGCTAGATACACTTAGTGTTATGAGACAAACACTGCTATCTTCATATCTACTGAATTTTGCATTTGAGCCCAGACCAATTATGCTTAGAGGCCTTCTTTAGGGGTCTCATCCTTCTTCATTAGAAGAACCATTTGTTAAACTTTATTGTGTCTTCTCAGATATATTGAAAAGATGAACAATATAATAAAATCAAAGAATCTCAAAATTGTAAAGGACATTAAGGATGTACAGGGTAATCTTGCATTCAAATTAGTGATACAAAGTCATTACCGCTCCGCAGGAATGTCATCTTACTCATACTTAAACTCTTATAGTGATTAAAAACTCAATCCTTCACAAGGCATCTTATCCCATTAATTTTTTTTCTATAATGAAATGAAACCTAACTTTTTTTTAGTTCCATTCTTTTTTACTGGTTATTCACCATGAAAAAGTACATAAAAATTCAGTATAGCACCTCCTCAAGAATTTGAAAGCAAGTGCCACATTTCTTCTTTTCTAATGCAAATATCTCAGGAGGTTTCACAATGAGGGAATTTAAGGCTTTGGCCTGGAATCAGACCTGGGATTTAATCTCAGCAGTCTTTTTCTAGCTATGTGATCAAGTTCTAAATTTCTTGGTGCTTTTATTCCTCTCCTACTTAGAAGGTTGTTTTGAAGCTTAAATTTAAACATATAAGAACAAAAGAACAAACTAGCATAGTACCTGGCAAATGCTCAAACCATATTACTGTTATTAAAAAAACAAACAAACAAACAAAAAAAAACCAACAGAACAAAACAAACCATTTTCATTTGGGATGGTTTAAACACACTACCAATTTATAATCTTTCTTTAAATGTACTTATTTTATTAACGCTGTTTTGTTAGGTGAAATTCTAGAAGAAACATGTAATATAATAATTAAATAATTGCTTATTATTTATTACAACCTATCTGCAACAGTGATACTTATTTTAAATATCTACATAGTCCTAGAAATGTTTACATACTATGAAATAGGGTGTTGCCATATTACCACAGGCAAAGACAGGCAAATATGGGAGGCAAAAAACAAGTACTTAGCCTGAAGCCTTGAATTCAGTATTGGAGTCCATTTTCCAGGCCAGCAGACTTAGAAGGGATGGAGATATTTTTCCTTTCAAATCTATTATTATTTTGTTTTGGGGTAAATGTGATGAACTTTGATCTAATTGCTCCCTCAGAGCTACCACTGATGGGATCATGAGAAATGCCCAAAGGGATCTGAAAGACAGATCCAGAGGGTATGAGTGTGTTCAAGTCTTGATGGTATATACTCTTGGCACCTTCTTTTATAAACACGTAATTTCAGCTCCTGTGGCTGTGATATGCTGTGTTCTTCTGGGTACCCGAGAACATGACTTGGGTTATCTTGTTATCATACTGTAGAAAATTCCACCATGTTCCCTGTGAATACTATGAATGTTTAGATTTTTTTTCTCATCTGTCACTGACACCATCTGATTCTTATCCACTGAAGTGTTGGGTTCCAATTATTGGGAGCTGCTAGATTTTTAGTTCTTGAAGATGACTCATACTTGGAAAGGACTAGAAATCAAGAGGATCATGGACTCATTGTCTTAGAGATAGCACCTGGAAGGGCAAATTAATCATTGTGCCTAGTCACAGTCAAGGATCAAAGAACTCTGAGTCTTCACTGACCAAAGGAGGAAGGTTTCCAGGGTGAGGCTGTGATGAAAGTTCTTAAAGGACAGAGTCCGGTTAAGTCAGAAGTTCATACAGAGACTCTTCTAGTATGTCTAAAGTGAGTAACAAGAAACAAGCTGCTGGTAAACACAGATGACTCCCCGCCCCCCCAGTATGTCACTGACCCTTTCTTTGGAGTCTTCATTTTTCTCTGCATCTAGCATTGCAACTACATGTTGGTTTGGGGTTATTTTCTTTCTATCTCTTCCCTTCCTTAACTTAACAGCTTTATTAAAGTATAACAAACATTCAAAATACATCATAAATATATAGTCCAGTATGTTTATTTTTACACAAATATTCTCTTCCTCTCGCTCTTCAATGTGAGACTCCAGAATTCCAGAAGTTGGAATTCGTCTCCAGATTCTTATTGTCCATACTGCTGCCGCATAAATTATAGAATTGCCTTGGGGCAGAACTAGAAGAAAAAAGAGAAGGGGGGGAACCAGGGATTCCCTCACACTCTTTGATCATGGAAACACCTTTTATCAGGTTCTCAGGTCAAAAAGATGGAATTATCTATTGGATATACTTGGTTATCTATTGGAATTTCTGCATCTGGAGCAGCCACCACACAATTCTGTAATTGTAACCACCCACCCCCTCTCTCAGCTCAAAAGCACAAGAGAAAAGAGGAAAAAGTGGAAACATATCTGTGTGGGCTTCTCCAGGATTTGTCTCCCTTTCACAATCCTTCTGTTTACTTTCCAGAGTTTTTAAGTAAATGCATTTTGTATTTTATCCAGGGCGATTTTTTCCCCCTAAGTTTTATTTATTTAAGTAATCTCTACACCCAACATGAGGCTTGAACTCACAACCCTGAGATCAAGAGTTGCATGGCCTTCCAACGGAGCCAGACAGGTGCCCTGCCAGAGTTTTTATTTTGATTTTAATTTTTTAAAGATTAATTATTTATTTGAGAAAGAGAAGGAGAGAGAGAACAAGAAGGGGTAGGGACATGGGGAGGGGAAGAGAGAATTCTCAAGCAGACTTCCCACTAAGCACAGAGCCTGATGCAGAGCTCAATCCCAGGACCCTGAGATCATGACATGAACTGAAATCAAGAGACAGCTGCTTAACCAGCTGAGCCACCCAGGTGCCCCACTTCCAGAGTTTTTAATTATAATCTGTGGGTAAGAAAATATAGTGAACTTAACCTAACTTGATCAAAGCCAAAGTTTTCAGAATATAGTCAAGAATTTTTATTCTTTATCTTTTTATGTAGAAATTCCTTTACATAAGGTTGATTATTGTTTGTTAAACATGAAACCATCCCATCCATCAGAGAACTCAGTTTTACATCAGTGTTCACACGTTGGATACCTTTGTTCTTTTGTGAAGTCCAACATCTGACAGAGATGAGGAATCTCTCAATAGTGACTGAATTTATCCTGCTGGGCATCCCCCACATGAAGGACATGGAGAGCATGCTCTTTGTGCTGTTTTTGGGCTTCTACATCTTCACTCTTCTGGGGAACCTGCTCATCCTCCTTGCGATTATCTCCTCCACTCGGCTCCACACCCCCATGTACTTCTTCTTGTGTCAACTGTCTGTGTGTGACATATTTTTCCCTTCTGTGAGCTCCCCCAAGATGCTCTTCTACCCCTCAGGGAACAGCCGGGTCATCTCCTATGCAGGTTGTGCATCCCAGCTTTTCTTCTACCACTTCCTGGGCTGTACTGAGTGCTTCCTGTACACGGTGATGGCCTATGACCGCTTTGTCGCCATCTGCTACCCTCTGCGCTACATGGTGATCATGAGCCACAGAGCGTGCACCAGCCTGGCCGTGGGGACCTCCTTTTTTGGCTGCATTCAGGCCACCTTTCTAACCGCTCTCACCTTCCAGTTGCCCTACTGTGGCGCCAATGAGGTGGACTATTTCTGCTGTGATATCCCGGTGATGCTGAAGCTGGCTTGCGCTGATACCTCAGCCCTGGAGATGGTGGGGTTCATCAGTGTGGGCCTCATGCCCCTCAGCTGCTTCCTTCTTATCCTCACATCCTACAGCTGCATTGTCTGCTCCATCCTGCAGATTCAGTCTACTGAAGGCAGACGCCAGGCATTTTCCACCTGCAGTGCCCACCTTACTGCCATCCTCCTCTCCTTTATGTCAGTTGTCCTCATCTACCTGCAGCCCACCCCCAATCCTTGGCTCAATGCAACTGTCCAGATCCTGAATAACCTGGTCACCCCCATGCTGAACCCCTTGATCTACAGCCTCAGGAACAAGGAGGTCAAATCATCTCTGAGGAATGTGCTACAGCAAGTAGCCTTCCTTCCTGGGAACTGATAGAGATTGGTAGCTATACTTTACCAGCATCACACTGCTTGCAAAGATACTTCCTTTTGTGTGATGTAGAGCACAGATATTGTCAATGCCCCTTTTGCAGATAAAGAAGCTAAGATTTGAAGTCATAAAGTGAATTAAGTTCACATAACTAATAAATTATCCTGCCCAGGAAGGATGATATCTTTCCAGTTCGCAAGAGAGACTAGTCCTTCTTTTCCTCACTCCATTTTCTTCTCCTATTTTCCTCCTACCACATTCTCTGCTTCTTTCCCCTTACTCTAGCCCTTCTTCATTTTGGCTGGCATTATTATCTAATTACACTCTCGAATGCTTGCATCAGATAAGTCACCATTTCGTGGTCTAGGAGTTGTTGAAAAATATGCGTTTGCACCACAGGGCCCCAGGTGGTGTTCTTTGACTAGTGGAATGTAAAGAAGCTGTATCAAAGAAAAGAGCTTCTGGATGAGACCTGAGGCAGGCTTCTAATGGGTGAATCAGAGATCAACCACAAAGTCTGTCTGTTGGTCTTGGACCTAGCAACAGTCCATGCCTGGGAGTTAAGGCAGTGGATAAAAGAGAATGTGGAGACTAAACAGGCAGAAACTGCTTAAGGGTGATTGATTCTATTCTTTTTCAGTACTACAAATCTGAGTTTGCCTTTGAGCTCCTCAGCACAGCCAGGGGGGCAATACAAAGTCTACTACTACTGCTCTACGCTCTATGGCGTTGGATTCTCTGCTTAGCGAAAGGCTGTGACTTGAGTGCTCTTCCTTAACATTTCTTTGTTCTTTTGCCTAATGAGCTTAGTATGAGGGATGTGCCTTCCAATACAAACAATAATTTGAAGAAAAGAAAGGAAATGAGAAGGAGGTTATGGGAAGAGAAGGGAAGTGGGACAAGGGAAGAGGGCAAGATGAGAAGGTAAAAGGGTAATGGCAATGCAAGAGGGTGATGGGTTGGAAGGGGGTGATGGGAAGGAAAAGGGACGATAGCAATGGAAGAGGTTGATGGGAAGAAAGGGGATAATGGAAAGGAAGGGGTGATGGGAAAAAGAAGGGGGTGAGGGAAATGGAAGAGGATGATGGGAAGGAAGTAGGGGCAGAAGCAAAGGCAAGTCTTCTTTCCTCTTTCTTTCCAGAATCAGAGTTCATTCAGGGAATCTGCTAGACTGAACCAGCCACAACACTGGGGCCTCATGTAAGGGTGATGAGATGATGTTTGTTTTTGAAAGGGAGAACATTTTTCTTGTTGCTTCTCTGTTTTTTTCTGTGCCTTTATTTTTTCTACCACACATGCTCCCTCCAGAGTCTTCAGCCAGACAAATTCATTCTTATCATCAAACAGCTAGTTAAAATATAGTTTTTATGTGAAACTTTCTTCACCCTAGGCACATCAGGCTCCCACTTCTCTATGTTTTGAATCAGACTTTACAAACTCATCAATTCATTATGCTAGAATAAGTTTTGGCAAAGCATTTTCCAAGAGTAAAAGTAAAGTAGGTTCAGTGAGGTTAAGGACAAAGAGTCAGTTAGGGACTGACAGTACAAAATTGCTGAACAGATGAAGTTTGGTTTTCTTGCCAGGATCCTATGGGGTGTGTGTGTGTGTGTGTGTGTGTGTGTGTGTGTGTGGCAGCAAGGGACTCTATTCGGGGCTCATCCCAGAACCCTGAAATCATGATCTGAGTCCAAGTCAGATGCTCAACCGACTGAGCCACCCAGGTGCCCCAACATGGGATCCTCTTGAGTGAATGGCTAAACCTAATTTGTGAATGTGTAGGGTAGGATTCCACAAAGCTAGGCAAAGAAAAGTTCTGAAACAATTATAACAAGTAGGGGCTATAAGTAAAAATATTTCAAGTACTTGCTTAGAGCTAGAAATCATTCAAGTTCTGACCTTCCCAAGTGATGAAGTCTTAGAATATAGATAAGGTTCAATGATGTAGAGTTTGGAGCCAATGGACAAGAAAGAATTCTTGAGACGTCTTTGGTGTAAAATGGTGGTTTGTTAAAGCACAGGGACAGGACCCGTGGGCAGAAAGAACTGCTGCCCCGGAGTTGTGAGGAGTGTTCCATTATATACTTGCAAGTTGGGATAGGGTCAGGGATGGCTTAAATCTCTAAGGAATTTTCTAAGCAAGGTTTCCAGGACCTTGAGGGTCTAGCTATTGTTGGGGAAAAGGCTATTCATTACCATTAATAAAACCTTTTCAGTGAGACCCTTTAGATGTATATCAGTGGGCCATATGCTTGGGAATGATTGTCAACATTATCTTGGAGGGTTTAGAGATAAAGTTTCCAAAAGAATTGTTAAAGTAGACTTACAGGCTCCTGGTTGGGGGTAGGAGTTGGTCAGGCTAGGGTTGCCCTTTGACTTAGCAAAGCCTTAAGGTGGGAGAAGTTGAGTCCCTAGAGGAATGTCACTCTGCCTGTTTTAAGGGCTTGTTAGTGGGTAAGGAAATTTAATAATTTTTCTTCTGTCTGTTTCCCACATCACAAGTAAAGAAGATATGGGACAGTTAGTGGAGATCCAAAAAGGTCACAGTTTAGGTGTGTGGTTATTTTTCCACATAACTTAAACACATTATAGAATCAAAAATTACCAGACATAAAACACTTATCATGTTGAGCACTGAGTAATGTATAAAATTGTTGAATCACTATATTGTACACCTGAAAGAAATACAACATTGTATGCTAACTATACTGGAATTTGAAAATTAAAATTAAAATTAAAAAAATTTTCCAGACATATAGAGAAACAGAAACACAAGGCCCATAATTAGGATTTAAAAGGTCAATATTCAAAGACCTAGAAAAGTAGAATTAGTAGACAAAAACATTACAGTTATTTTAAATTACATTCCATATTTCCAAAAGGTACATATTATGTGTTTAATGATTTAAAAAGTCTAAGGGATATTTTAAAAAAATGTTCTACCCTTATAACTATTATCTGGAATAACAGCAATGACAAAACCACACACGAACTCAAGCACACATATATACACGCTCGCACAGAACTGTGGGAAAGAGAGCCATGTTTTAATAATAGGCATATGAAATATCCACTTAAATAAAATATTGTAAAATCCTATAAAATCAGTGGGAAATACGTCATCTGCATGAAAATAAGAAATGATTTTTCATATCCTCCTAGAAAATAAGAGGTGGATAGAACGTAACTATCAGGTAAAACAGCCCCCCTGCCTCTCAAAGGAATTGTTTGAGACACAGGGAGGCTAACTGGTCTTTATAAAATAACATGCAAAGCCAGAAAAAGTGCAAAAATAAAAATGAGGTCCTCTTTCAGTCATCCAGTGTTGTTCCTCATAAAAATTAATATCTAACTTTAGAGTAAAAATTGTAGTGATCTTGTCTGTTTTAAGAAAAGGATGTATAATGTTTACTTTGTATTTCTTATTTGACTCATAGTTTGAAAGTGCCCAGAGGAGAAGGTCATGTGCCAATTATAACTGTGGATTTGTATATTTCTCTTTTTATCTCTACCAGATTTATATTTTGATATTCTTTTTTAAAAAAAAAAAGATTTTATTTATTTATTTGTCAGAGAGATAGAGAGAGTACAGGCAGGCAGAGTGGCAGAGGGAGAAGCAGGCATCCCTCGGAGCAAGGAGCCAGATGTGGGACTCGATTCTAGGATGCCGGGATCATGACCTGAGCAGAAGGCAGCTGCTTAACCAACTGAGCCAACTAGGTGCCCCTATATTTTGATGTTCTATCAGGTGCACACACATTTACATTTTTAGATCTTGGAGGATTGACCCCTTTATTCCTAAACAATGCCCTCTTTCTTCCTGATTCTGAAGTGGATTTCATTAGATATTAATGAGCCACGACATCTCTTCCATGGGTACAATGCTTTACTTTCAAGTCATTTGTGTCTTGGTTCTAGAGCATGTCTCCTGCAGACAATGCAGAGTTGTAACTTATTTTATGCAATGTGACAAATCCTTTCTCCTTACCTGAATATTTATGTGTTCTACTTTTTACCCTTAGTTTCTCTTAAATGTTAAGTGAACCAGTGATGTAACCCCTAAGCCTTTGTACTGATTTGGCTTCACGCTCAGATCTCTCCACGGAGAAAGAATGAGTCACACAGATTGCATTATGCAAGTTCCTGTAACAGAGTTCTCCATCTAAATTAATACACTGGCCTTCAGGTAATGGATTGATCTCCCAGGTAGCAGGACTGTGTCAGAAGACTGATAATATCTCCAGGTGTCCTGATTCTGTTGCAGCTAAAAAACAAAGGAAGCAGTCTGCTCGTTCCCATCGCCTTGCTGAGTTTGGTTACTGTGACATCCATTCTCAAAAGAACGATTTCCTGTCTGCCTGCAGACAATATCAGGTTTCTGAGCTTGCAGGGTTGAAGGCGGATTTTAGACCATGAGAAACACACCAGGATCATGACTATCTTTCTGCAGAGCCTCTTGGGACAGCCTGTCAGACTTCTCCTAGTGCCTCACTTTATCTATGTAACCGAATGTCTACACAATTCTACTGCTAGAACTGTGGCAGACAAAGGCTAAGGCATTTTCTGGTGGAGGCAGATTTCAAGTCTCCTAAGTCTGGGTTCTGTGCTCTTAAGATAATCCTTAAAAGTTTCCACTAAGTAACTCTGTTGGCAGATGAGAGAATACTAGGGACAGGGCACGAGGAGAGAGGGAGGTAGTTTAAGTGTGCTGCCATTTTTAAAAACTCATATTCAATTTCTTACTAGATCTGCAATTTTCAATATAAAAATTTTAGGTTTTTTTCACCATCACATTTTTAAGCAGTTAGGTCTTCAAGAAAATGAGCCCTGTTAATTTTTTTTTTTTTTTTAACATGAAGCTTCCCCAAGCCTGCCTCAAATAGCTCACTGTCCTCAACATGAGAAATATGTATTCCTTTTCTCTGACCATTTAAAAAGAAAGATGCCCTTTTTGGGTCCATTAGTGAGTGATCCATGGATGTGGATAATGTTACTATTCCTAAATAGATTGTAAAGTTGCATGCAGAAACGTATGTGTATTTTCCTGAGATTAAGAATCTCCTAATTGTTTGTCTCCCTCCCCAGTTCCATCTTGTTTCATTTTTCCCTCCCTTTCCCCCATGATACCCCTGCCCTTCCTCTCAAATTCCTTATATCAGAGAGATTATATGATATTTGTCTTTGCCTGATTGGCTTATTTAGCTTAGCAAAATACCCTCTAGTTCCATCCACATCATTGCAAACGGCAAGATTTCGTGGGTTTGATGGCTGCATAGTATTCCATTGTATATGTATACCATATCTTCTTTATCCATTCATCTGTTGAAATCAGAGAGGGAGGCTAACCATACAAGACTCTTAACTATAGGAAACAAAGTGAGGGTTGATGAAGGTGGGGGGGATTAGGTAAATAGGTGATGGGCATTAAGGAGGGCACATGATGTAATGAGCACTGGGTGTATATGCAGCTGAGAATCACTAAATTCTGTCTTTGAAACCAACAGTATACCATATATTAATTGATTTTAAATAAAATTTAAAAATACAAAACAATTATATAAAAATCCATCCTTTTCAATAATTACCAATGAACAAAAGGAAAGTAAAATTTAAGATACCATTTTCAAAAAGTACCAAACAAATGAAATCCTTAGTGATAAATCTGGCTTACTTTTATATAAATCTTTAGAAGGAAAACCTTGTTGAGAGAAATTAAAGAAAACCTGAATATACCGTATTCCTGCATCAGCAGACGCATTATCAAGATGCTAGTTTTCCTCAAATTTATTCGTAGATTTAATATGAATATAATCCTATTCAAAAGCCCAGTAGCCATTTTGCAAAGATTGATGAACTGTTTCTAAAATTCATAAGGAAGTACAAAAAGTCTAGAATGGAAAACAAAACAAAACCCTTTATAAAGAAGAACAATGCTGCAAGGTCTACATTATAATCTTCAAATCGTATTCTGATGCTACAACTAACAAGACAGTGTGATATAGGCATCAAGATAGATGACAGATAAACGGAGTAGAATAAAAAAATTAGATCTACACATAGATGGTCAATTGATCTCAAGAAAACCATTTGCCAAGGCAATCTGACAGTGCTCAAAAAATTAGACATTCTCATGCCAAAAAAAAAAAAAAAAGAAAGAAAGAAAGAAAAGGAAAAGAAAAATAAAGAAACCATTGATCCACATAAGACCATGAGTGAATCTCAAAATAATTATGCTGAACAAACAAAGTCAAGCAAGGAGTTTATATAGTATGGTTCTATAAGTATAATAGTCTTGAAAGGGCAAGCTAGAGAAACAGAAAATAGATTCCTGGTTGCATTGGGGATGAGTGGAGGAAGGTTGAGAGGGAAGGATTACTAAGGGGTGAATATGTTCATTTCCTTAATTTTGGTGATGGTTTCATGGTTAAATATGCCAAATTTACCTAGTTGTACACTTTAAAGATGTGCAATTGATTGTATGTCAGTCATACCTCAATAAAGCTGTGAAATTTTTGATAAAGAAATGAAAAGACAATTCATGACCATTTAGATTAGCAAAAATATCACATATTTGAAATTAAGACTGACCTGGAAAACTGCGTGGGTATGTGCTTTCCACACCTTTTGGAAATCACAGAATGGAAACAGGTTGCTTATTCTTTTTCTCCTTGTATAGTTCTCTAAAATGGTTAGATGAATTACGAATAAAAAGTTCGTCTATGTTGGTGGATGATGAAATGGGTTTGGCTGGATTATAGAATATCAAAAATGCTAAGGAAAGTGCTATGAATTGTGTAATACTGCTGAATCACAGACCTGTACCCCTGAAACAAATAATACATTCTATGCTAATAAAAAAATGCTAAGAAAAAATTTAATAAAATTTTGTGGTTTGACAAAGCAATTTAATTTTCAACACAGTGTCAAAAGTTTGATATTTGCCATAGAATCATTATTTTTTTTGTAAATTCATTTTTATTTATTTTATTTTGTTTTATTTTATTTTAATTTTTTTATTTTTTATAAACATACATTTTTATCCCCAGGGGTACAGGTCTGTGAATCGCCAGGTTTACACACTTCACAGCACTCACCAAAGCACATACCCTCCCCAATGTCCATAACCCCACCCCCCTTCTCCCAACCCCCCTCCCCCCAGCAACCCTCAGTTTGTTTTGTGAGATTAAGAGTCACTTATGGTTTGTCTCCCTCCCAATCCCATCTTGTTTCATTTATTCTTCTCCTACCCCCTTAAGCCCCCATGTTGCATCACCACTTCCTCATATCAGGGAGATCATATGATCGTTGTCTTTCTCTGCTTGACTTATTTCGCTAAGCATGATACGCTCTAGTTCCATCCATGTTGTCGCAAATGGCAAGATTTCATTTCTTTTGATGGCTGCATAGTATTCCATTGTGTATATATACCACATCTTCTTGATCCATTCATCTGGTGATGGACATCTAGGTTCTTTCCATAGTTTGGCTATTGTGGACATTGCTGCTATAAACATTCAGGTGCACATGCCCCTTTGGATCACTACGTTTGTATCTTTAGGGTAAATACCCAGCAGTGCAATTGCTGGGTCATAGGGAAGTTCTATTTTCAGCATTTTGAGGAACCTCCATGCTGTTTTCCAGAGTGGTTGCACCAGCTTGCATTCCCACCAACAGTGCAGGAGGATTCCCCTTTCTCCGCATCCTCGCTAGCATCTGTCATTTCCTGATGTGTTGATTTTAGCCATTCTGATTGGTGTGAGGTGATATCTCATTGTGGTTTTGATTTGTATTTCCCTGATGCTGAGTGATATGGAGCACTTTTTCATGTGTCTGTTGGCCATCTGGATGTCTTCTTTGCAGAAATGTCTGTTCATGTCCTCTGCCCATTTCTTGATTGGATTATTTGTTCTTTGGGTGTTGAGTTTGCTAAGTTCTTTATAGACTTTGGACACTAGTCCTTTATCTGATATGTCGTTTGCAAATATCTTCTCCCATTCTGTCAGTTGTCTTTTGATTTTGTTAACTGTTTCCTTTGCTGTGCAAAAGCTTTTGATCTTGATGAAATCCCAATAGTTCATTTTTGCCCTTGCTTCCCTTGACTTTGGTGATGTTTCTGGGAAGATGTTGCTGCGGCTGAGGTCGAAGAGGTTGCTGCCTGTGTTCTCCTCAAGGACTTTGATGGATTCCTTTCTCACATTGAGGTCCTTCATCCATTTTGAGTCTATTTTTGTGTGTGGTGTAAGGAAATGGTCCAATTTCATTTTTCTGCATGTGGCTGTCCAATTTTCTCAACATTATTTATTGAAGAGGCTATCTTTTTTCCACTGGACATTCTTTTCTGCTTTGTCGAAGATGAGTTGACCATAGAGTTGAGGGTCTATTTCTGGGCTCTCTATTCTGTTCCATTGATCTATGTTTCTGTTTTTGTGCCAGTACCATGCTGTCTTGATGATGACAGCTTTGTAATAGAGCTTGAAGTCCAGAATTGTGATGCCACCAACTTTGACTTTCTTTTTCAATATCCCTTTGGCTATTCGAGGTCTTTTCTGGTTCCATATAAATTTTAGAATTATTTGTTCCATTTCTTTGAAAAGATGAACCATAGAATCATTATTAATCTTAACATTTAGGGGAAAAGTTTGCTGTTTATTTTAAACACCCCAGGGATCAATAGGAATGCCTAATATATTTCCAACAGATATGAAATATGTCCTTTCTAATTGTTTCTTCCCTATAGAGTCCAACCACAGGGATGATAAACCCCAATGGGAACTTTCATTTCAAATCATCTCCTTCAGATCCAAATAGATCCAAATAAAAGTTTCCTTCAATAATAGAGAACTGAGAGTCAGTAGAATTACTTTTCTTGCTGTGCTTAGTTGGACTTAAACTGTTACTCTTCATCAATACTCCTTAAATTCTTATGTGGAATCAACTCTATGATTTTGCCAGAATCAGAGAGATTCTGAGCCACTAGCATTTGATGATACAGTTGTCTCATCAATGTGTGTGTGCACATGCATGCATTAAATGAGACCAAACAGAAGAACTAGCATATGCCCAGCATCACTTAACCTGGTGGTAATAGTCAGGTAAGCCATAAAGCTCCATCTACCTTTGATAAGATATGGTAGTTGAAATTGAATTTTGGAAGGCAGTTAAAAATTCTCATGACCCATGGTCTTTGGACAAGACCACACAGGTAGGCAGTGTCTTCTTCATGACAGCTGGGCATGAAGAGTGTAATGCCTGGAGACTCTTTCTCCTTCTGCTGGTTGTTTGCCTGCTCTTCTGACTGCAAACTCTTGCTTTTCTTCCCCAAGACAAGCCCAGTCATTTTGATATCTCTCATTTATATTGAATTTTGAGGTTTACAGAGCATTTGCACATGCATTAATAATGTAATTTTACAAGGCTCAATGAGGAATTTCTCCTGTACTAAAAGGACACTGACATATTAACTTACTTACTATCCCATATCTAAGAGCTAGCACTTGGTTAACCTATGAATAAAACCCCTAGTTTCTGACTCCTAGCCCACCTCATAAAGTACTATACTCTGGGTCAAAAATTGTGTCCTTTCCCACTTTATGCTTTTCTAACAGTGGATCACAGGGTCCCCAAAGCTAACCTTAAAAATGAAAGGAAGAGACTCCTGGCATTGTTTCTGACACTTTTATTTATTCATTCTGCCTATTTTTTTCTCCCCTTGTTACAATCTTAGGATAAGAAATCTATCCTAGAACTTTACTTAAATTACATGTTTCAAATAAAAAATATTAAAATTTTTTTGAGGCTTAAACCTGCCAATCCTCAAACTTATTCAAGTGCCCATACTCCTTAGAGACCCCATCACTCAGAGTTCCTATTGTGTTAGGAGTTTGAAGAATCTTTGTATTGGCTTCTTAATCCCCTTCACCTATTTTGCCCATTCCCCTACCCTCTCCCTTCTGGTAACCACCAGTTTGTTCTCAGTATTTCTGGTGTGTGTGTGTGTGTGTGTATAACATTTTGTCAAGGAAAGAGAGATCAAATTATCTCCCTTAATGTCACAGTCCTCAAAAGTATATGTTTGGATTTTTGTTGTTTGTTTGTATGTATATAGAGAGAGTGCGTGTGCAAGGGGGGAGGGGCAGAGGGAGAGAGAGAATCCAAGCAGACCCCATGCTCAGCACAGAGCCCAACTCAGGGCTTGATCTCACAACCCTGAGATATGACCCGAGCAGAAATCAAGAGTCAGCCACTTAACCAACCGAGTAGCCCAGGCACACTCCACACAAGTATAATTTTAATTTTAAAATTACAAAAAATGTAAAAAATTTTAGTATTTATCTGAAGTGTAAATTTGAAGTAGTACACATCAAATCACATAGTTACAAAATTGTGTGTGGTAAGAAATTTTACCTATTCTTAACAACTCTCAAATCTGTGATACACTATTTTTAGCTAGGGTCCAATGTGCTGTACATTACATGCTCAGAATTTACGTGTCTTAAAACTGGAAGTTTGTACCTTTTGACTATCTTCACCCATTTTGCCTAGAAAGAAGCTTCTATGCAGACACTGACAGGACTGCTTGTCAGTTGGTTCGTAGACTGGCCCCATACACAGAGGGCATGGAGAGATTGTAGAAAGAGGTAGATGATTCCAAATAGGTAGATGGACATTTAATAAACAAAGGAGCTTACTTATGAGCCTTGTTTTAGGCAGCCCCAGGACACTAGATCTCTGCACTCACTTGCCAGAATCATAAGTTATATAGAAACCTTAACTGGGTTCAGTCACATTTACTGTCCAGATGGTCACAACGTGTTATTCTAAAGGCTACATCCTTAAAAATGGCTTCCACTGTGGGGGTGGTGGGCACAGCATACATTCTGAGGACAGGGAAGGGGGTCAGGAGCCACTGATTACGTGGGTCAGCTTGTATGTCAGCCAGCAGTCCCATCCTCTCAAAGACCTCCTCTAACAGACTCTCAGTTCATTCAGGACTCAGCTTAAAAAACGTCACTGCTTCAGAGAGTCCTCCCTTGAATACCTCTCTAATTACCAGCCTTTGCTCTAACATTGCTTTATTTTCTTCATGGTACTTCACTGCAACTATTTCTTTATGGGCTTATTGACCTCCCCCATTACAATGTAAGCTTTATGACAGCAGGAATTCTGTTCATTCAATAAGTATCTTCAGAACACAGAAGACTCTCAATGGATCACTGTTGGGTGAGAGAAGTATAAACTGTTTGAAAAAAATATATGTAGTAGGAATTATTATCTCTGTTTTATGGATGAAGAAACTGGAGTTTATGCGGGAGAAATAACTTGGGGTCACAAAGCTAGGATATGATCATGCCTAAAAATGAATCAAATTTAATACGTTGTAATAAACCCAGCCCTTCATCACCTCCCAATGACTAAAACACAACTATACTATAAGAAATTACATTATATGGGGTCCTGGCTTAGTTGTTACGCATCTGCCTTCAGCTCAGGTCATGATCCCAGGGTCTTGGGATCAAGTCCTACATTGGGCTCCCTGCTCGTTGGTCTCTCTGTCAAATAAATAAAATAAAATAAATTAAAAAATAAATTACATTATATTCTCTGAGTCACAGGGTGCCTTTGGGGAGAAAGAAAATGTCAGAGTAATAGTAGTAACAGGGAATCAGAAAACGTTTCGTGGAGGATGATACTTTTTTAACCAATAAAAAGAGGCTTATTTTTTAAAATCAGTTTTATTTTTATTTATTTATTTTATTTTTTAAAAAATTGTACTTATTTATTTTGAGAGAGAGAAAGAGAGCACAAGCAGGGGAAAAGGCAGGCAGAGGGGGAGAGAGAAGCAAGCTCCCAGTCAAGCAGGGAGCCTGATGTGGGACTTGATCCCAGGACCCTGGGGTCATGACCTGAGCCAAAGGTAGATACTTAACCGACTGAGCCACTCAGGTGTTTCTAAAAATGAGGTTCAATGAATCATATGACAATAAAATTTTAAAATCCATCAGTTGATAAGACCAAATATATCTTTATTTTATTTTTAATTTAAATTTTGATTCCAGTATATTAACCTACAGTGTTATATTAGTTTTGGGTGTAGAATATAGTAATCAAACAATTCCATGTAACACCAAGTGCTCATCATGACAAGGCCCTCCTTAATCCCCATCACCAATTTCACCCAAATCCCTATCCGCCTCCCCACTGGTAACCGTCAGTTTGTTCTCTCCATTTCTCGATTTATCTACCTCTCTGGTTTTTTTCCCCTTTGCTTTTTGTTTTGGTCTTGGTATCCTTGACCCTGGTTCATTCCAGTCTTTGTGACTGGAGGTTTATTTTCTTACTATTTTTCATATTCTCTTCAAAAAGGTAATATTCCTATTTCAATATCTCAAAATTAAAAAGCTAAATGGAAGAATTTGCATGGTCACATGGTTTGTTGTAGTTGTTATCTAAGAAGTTCATACTTTTTGGAATTGGATATTGGGAATCACTTTAGTACAGAATAACGTGTATGTGTGTGTGTGTATGTGTGTATAAGTTTGCACATACAAACCTTTGCTGTTTTCTACCTTAAAGTCAAGCAGAGAGAGTCAATTATCATATGGTTTCACTTATTTGTGGAGCATAACAAATAGCATGGAGGACATGGGGACTTAGAGTGGTGAAGGGAGTTGGGGGAAATTGGAAGGGGAGGTGAACCATGGGAGACTATGGACTCTGAAAAACAATCTGAGGGTTTTGAAGGGACGGGGGGTGGGAGGTTGGGGTACCAGGTGGTGGGTATTATAGAGGGCACGGATTGCATGGAGCACGGGGTGTGGTGCAAAAATAATGAATACTGTTATGCTAGAAAAAAAAAAAAAAAAAAAAAAGCTATTGAAAGAACATAACCATCTCACTTGCGCAGGAGGATGGACTACTTTAAGTGCTTACTGAGCGCTACAGTATACTAATACAAAAGCTACACTACTCTAATATTCTCTTATTAACAACAGGAAGAAATCATCAGAGAAAGGGATTGAACAGTAATAATAATAAAAGTAGCATAATAATTAAAGCTCTACAGAGGTTATAATAATGTACTCAGTTCAGAAAAAAAAAGTTGGTTCACAGGGGACATTGTTTTATTTGTAATAAAACAGGCAAATATATGAGTTCTGACTCCAACACTTACTAGTTGTGTAAGCTTGGAATATTTACATAAACTCATTTGTAAAATACAGAAAAGCTCTGTTTTCATGTTTGGTGACTTAGGGCATGGGTTTACTTAATCTCTTTGCCTCTCAACTGATCTACAAAATGGATATAATAACAGCATCTAGGGATGCCTGGATAGCTGAGTCAGTTATTTGTCTGTCTTTGGCTCAGGTCATGATCCCAGTGTCCTGGGATCAAGCTTGCATTGGGCTCCCTGCTGAATGGGGAGCCTTCTCCCCATCCCTCCGTCACTTCCCTTGCTTGCACTTGCTCTCAATACCTCTCTTTCTCTTTTTGACAAATAAATAAATAAAACCTTAAAAAAAATAACAGTATCTATTTCATGGGGTTGTTATATAGCATAAACGAGATTGTAAATAAAAAGTTCTTAATATTGTGGCTACCACATGATAGGAGCTCAGTAAATGCAAGTAAATGCAAGCTCAGTAAATGCAATGCAAGTTGCATTTACTCTTAACTGTTCCTTGTTCTCCTCTTCCTGCAGCCCATGACAACAGCTTCCCTTCTAGCACTGCCCTGTTCCTGCCATCTCCAGAATGCCTTTATTCCTCTCCTATCTGGGTAATAACATGGGTAGAAGAAACAAAGTCAAAACCAGCAACTCAGAGCAGAGATGGAAATGTTGGAAGAAACCAATGCTCTGTGAGACTGGGTCTGGGACTGAATGACCAAGTTGAAGACACCAAAGCCACAAGGAGAAAATCATGGGATGCCAGTGAGGGAGAGGTTAAGTTCTGAGACATCAGAGGAGAACACAGGTTACTGTGCATTGAAAACCAGCAAAACCTGGCAGCAGCTCTGTATAGTTTCTCTAAAGGTGACTGAATAACACAAGGGTTATTTTTCATTGCTAACAGAGTCTGAAATTCAATTTGTGGAGACGAAATGAGTTTTACTTCCAAATGTCACATAGGAGTAATAAACATTGAAGCCAAATGAACCATCAACCTCTTGATAAAAGCTTCAACTGAAAGTCGGTTTTAGTCTCTCAGTTTCTGGAAATTCTGTGTCAGTTAGAAATCACATCATTCATCAGATCTTGGATCACCAAATGCTGTCAGATGACGTGTGTCTAATAAGAACCTCTTCCCAGAACCCCTCAGCCTTTGACAAGTGGAAGGATGGACCCAGAAAATCATTCTTCGGTAACTGAGTTTATCCTTGAGGGGTTAACAGACCAGCCAGGACTCCAGCTTCCCCTCTTCTTCCTGTTTCTATTGATATATACGGTTTGCATGGTGGGAAATTTGGGCTTGATCTTTTTAATCAGAATTAGTTCTCAGCTTCACACACCCATGTATTATTTTCTCAGTAATTTGTCCTTCATAGATCTCTGCTACTCCACTGTCATAATTCCCAAGCTCTTGGTGAACTTTGTCTCAGAGAAGAATCTCACCTCCTTCCCTGAGTGCATGACTCAGCTCTTTTTCTTCTGCTTCTTTGGCATTGATGACTCCTACATGCTGACAGCAATGGCGTATGATCGTTATGTTGCCATCTGCAACCCCTTGCTCTATAATGTCACCATGTCCCACAGAATCTGTTTTCTACTAGTCACTAGTGTGTATACAGTGGGCGCCTTTGGAGCCTTGGTCCACACCAGCTACATATCCAGTCGATCCTTCTGTGGAACTAATGTCATCCACCATTACTTCTGTGACATCCTTCCCCTTCTGAATATATCTTGCTCAAGAGACTACACCAAGGAACTCTTGGTGATGATTTTGGTTGGATTCAATGTATTTGCATGTGCTTTAGCCATCTTTATCTCATATGCCTTCATTCTTTCCAGCATCTTACGCATCCACTCAGCTGAAGGCAGGTCCAAAGCTTTCAGTACCTGCAGCTCCCACCTTGCAGCTGTTGGGGTCTTCTACGGCTCAATCATCTTCATGTATTTTAAACCATCTACCAATGACATAACACAGGAGAAGGTGGCTTCTGTGTTTTATACGACAGTGATTCCCATGCTTAACCCCCTTATCTACAGCCTTAGGAATAAGGATGTCAAAGAATCCCTTAAAAAAGTTCTAAATGGTGGGTTACTTTCTTGGTCAACATAGAAAATAGCACTTTTTAAAAGACCCAGCAGCTTTGAACATAGATCTTATCTAAAGATTTCTTCTTATTTTTAAGAGTAATAAATTAGTTTCAAATCAAGGACCATCTTAAATTAAAAGGTCTGAATGATTTTTTTTGGGGGGGGGGATGATCATCCCTTCCTCTTTAGTTCCCTTACTCCCAACACCCAGTATCCTTTTACTATGTCTAGCCCAGCCACTCAGGAAACAGACTTCCTCGCCTACACTCTTACCCAGTTTAAATACATATATATCAGAAACCCTCTTTCTATAATTTGTCCTTGTTAAACTGAAATTTCCTAATCAAATCCATTTTATTATTATTTATTTATTATTTTTATTATTATTATGTTCAGTTCATTGTATTTTAAAGTTGTAATGTCTAATAATGGCTGAATGTGTAAATGCCCTCAGGAGTTTGTATATTAACACACAAGCAACAGACAATTTCTTTTTTTTTTTTTTTTTTTTTTTTATATATTTTTTTTAAGATTTTATTTATTTATTTGACAGAGAGAAATCACAAGTAGACTGAGAGGCAGGCAGAGAGAGAGAGAGAGGGAAGCAGGCTCCCTGCTGAGCAGAGAGCCCGATGCGGGACTCGATCCCAGGACCCTGAGATCATGACCTGAGCCGAAGGCAGCGGCTTAACCCACTGAGCCACCCAGGCGCCCCAGCAACAGACATTTCTTAGTAGAATTTGAAGGGAATCCAGTTGCTAGTAAACAAGAAGAAATAATATTTTCATAAGACTTCTAGCTGTTGTTAGAACCACTGAAAATAAGATCTGTCTTGTGGAGGTGTCAAATGGGGTGAAGGCTGGGTGGGGGGATGGCAGAAAGGGACAAAATGATTTCTCATTTTTAGTTTTCACTATGATTTTAATTTACATGTTTTCTTTCCAACTTACTGCATACTTTGACTCCTTTCTGTTGAATCTCAAGATGACTTCCCTATGGATGACTCTCTTAATTATCCACTATAATTCTCCCACCATTCAAAATAATCCCTGAACCTCAATACATCATTAAAATTCATTCATTTAGTCCATCAATCAATAATATTTGCTGGGCAGCTATGAGCCAGACAAACAAAATTTCTATCTTTCGACGGGAACATTTTCTCCCGTTGAACAGGGTTTGAACAGAAGAATGACCTGATCTGATTAGTAGATAATTATTAGATAATTAGATAATAATAGATTATTCTTATACTTTTAACTGGATGGGCCTAGAAACAATGAAATTCAAGTAACAAACTTTATGCCTATTATTCAATTTCTAACTATCACACTCCACTGAGAGAAACCAGGACTTCATGAAGAAATGGTAAATTCCAAGGTGGGGCCTAAAATTGAAGATGAACCTAGAATATATTAGTATTCCATAGAATAAATAAGTGCCCCAATTTATGGAAATGTGTTAAAAGGAAAGAGCTTCTTCTGGACAAATTTAGGACAATTTGAACATCAAAATGGCTTATGAAAATCTATAGGTCCTTACTGATATAAAAATAATAATGACTATAAAATAGAACATAGTAGAAAAGGGAAAGCTCTTCACAAAGCAATATCAATGAGTAAATTTATAAGAAATTATATAATTAGGAACTTATAATATTGCAATGACCATACTAATAATTGAATTATATAAGAATCACCAACAGTAATTCTATGTAGTCTTGGTCATTTCTGTATTAGTAAAGAACTGAAGGAGTTGTTTTTTCTTTTTATAATGTCACTTGCATATATATGTGTGTATATATATGCATGTATGTACATTTTAAAAAAGATTTTATTTATTTATTTGACAGAGATCACAAGTAAGCAGAGAGGCAGGCAGAGAGAGAGGAGGAAGCAGGCTCCCCGCTGAGCAGAGAGACCAATGTGGGGCTTGATCCCAGGGGCCTGGGATCATGACCCGAGCCGAAGGCAGAGGCTTAACCCACTGAGCCACCCAGGCGCCCCAAGAACTGAAGGAATTCTTATAAAGTTATTTTCCTCATTTAGATTATATGAAGATAAAGGAGATGATGTTTTCTAGGTTCCTACTCTATGCCTAACTAGACACTTCAGAATTTCCTACTTAGTTTATTAAATAAGCTTGATATGCAGAAAATTCCAGAAAAATAATGCAGATCTCTAGTGGTAGTGAAGCATATCTAATTCAACTTATCATTTTCTTAGTGATAAAACCTGAGACTCAGAAAGGTTCTTCTTTCCCCTCCATCTTCCCTTCTTCTCAGTTTATGTTTCTCCAACTCTGTATACTTACTCTCTCATAGGTCTCCACATCCCTTCCAACCCCACATGTAAGAATGAGGACAACTTAAATTCCCTAGTGTCCATTTACCTAATATTGAAAGAAAGAAACAAAAAGTGAACTTCACTTGCCAGTAAGGACGGTAAACACAAATTACAGAATTACTGATCTAAATATAAATATAAATAAAATGAAATAAAAATATAAGTAAAATATAAAAAAGCTTCCTTTTAAAAAAAATCTATGAAATGAACATCAAAATATGGTAGTAACAGAAATTGCTGTTTTCACAAAACTTTTACTAATGTCATCATTTTACAGATGAATAGACTGGTTCTGAGGACAAATCTATATTCCTCCTCCTCTTATGACTGAGACTACAAATCACCATTAGTAAGAGATATTACATATGTGGAAGAGATTAAGAAGAGATGCAACATACAACCCATCCAGAGTCTCTTGAATGTAGAGTTTCCTAATCCTTTTTTGGATCAGAGATAATTTAGGTGGCCAGATGAAGAATTAGATTCTTAGAATAGTATTTCTAACTATATAACATACATATGATTAAACATTATAATAAACTAAACTACTGACATCAAAATATTTAAAATAAATTTGTGATTTCTTTATTAGAGAATTAAATCACAGGATCTGGTAGCAGATCTAATAATTACTATAATTTGAAGCAGTGATGGTTATAAATGTTCATGATCAGTACTCCATTTCATCCTAAGAACCCCTTTGACATATGTACAACTTCATGCGATGGGAAAGTAAGTGTGATTCTGTTGATAACAAAGTCATATATAATTATATATTTTAACATGATCGGTTACTAAGATTTTGACTTGAAGGTAATGTTAAATTTTAAATTAGAGATTAGTTCAAATAAAATTCCTATCCAAGTGTTCAGACCCATAAGCTCCAATTTAAGAAGTGCCTTTCTAATGGAAGCAAAGTCTCCAGAGCTCCATACTCAAACTTAACAATAAGCTAAATTCTAAGACTATCCCAATGGGCATAACCTCCTCCTCTGAGTAGGTGGAGTAAATTGTGACTCAACGCATGAAACAAAATCTCAGGAAAAAAGCACAAAATTCTGTTTATCAAATATGAAGCACACACAAAATTCTCTCTCCATTCTGCCCCCTACTCCCATGTTAAAGAAAAGTGGATAAAACATAACAAATTACTTAAATTACATCTCAAAGGGGAAAATGAATAAGTTCTCAGATGATCTGGAAGAGGAATCCATGTGAATTCATACATTATGTATATGGGAAAGATACAGAACTATCTACATTGGGAATGAGCAAATGAAAAGATACCACATGGCAACTTCAACCATTCCAGAGAAAATAAAGGAAGGAAGGAAAGTAAGAAAAGTGAACAACACAGATGAAATGACCATTTTTTGTCAAGGACTACTGCACATACCCAGGAACACCTCTTCTCTTTCTAAGGAGACAGTAGGTATCTTGTTCAGCAGAGACATGAAACTCCCATAACATCATGGGAATATCATATAGGTTATAATGATCAGAGACTAAGCAATTTCTTCCATTTAAAATTGCTTATTTTGCTTCTTTTATGATGATGATGCATGAACAATGAATCTTGGAGCACTGAAAAAATAAAATAAAGTTAAAAAAAGAAAAGTTATGTAATATTTTGTTTATAAAAGTTTGTGAAGCACAAAGCCATTTCAATAAAATGATTTTGGTCTGTTCTTCTGTGTATCTATGTAGCTATTTATCCCTGTATATATGATTACTTACTGATATTTTACTTGTGTGTGTAATAAAATGTGAGATAACTTTTACTGCCCTTCTATTTTACTTTTATCTTATTTGAATGTCTTTTTAAAAATATGAAGGGGGAGAAATCAGAGAGGGAGATGAACCATGAGAGACTATGGACACTGTGAAACAAATTGAGGATTTCAAAGGGGAAGGTATGGTCAGGAATGGGGTAGCAGAATGATGGGTATTAAGGAGGGTACGTGTTGTGATGAGCATTGGGTGTTATATGCAACTAATGAATCATTGAACACTAAAGAAGAAACTAATAAGGTACTATACAGTAGCTAACTGAATATAACAAAAAAATTAAAATAATAATTAATTAACTTAAAAATAATTAAAATAAGTATGAATTACTTTTATAAAAATGAAGCAATTCTAAAAAAGGTATCAATGGATTTGTTTGGAAAAAATAAAATGCTGTCATCTGTTCCTTGTGTAATGTGCCAGGAAATTTTGTTTTGTTTTTCAGTAAGTGTTTCTGTTGTTTGTTGTGTTTTTCTAGATTGTTGAGCCAGGAAATGGGTTGTACTGAAAAATGCGAGAGGATACCACTATATATTGTCTCTTTAACTTTCACTACACTGAAGAGGAAGTGCAGCATTAAAACAGATCTGATGGTATTAAAACAATCAGTAGATAAACTGAAGGAGAGAATAGTTACTGCAATGTCATCATGTCCCAAAAGATATGCAATGTGTTGATGACTGGGGTCTATATGGTGGCAGCATTAGGAGCTGTACCCACATGATCTCCATGATCAGGCTTTCCTCTTGTGGGGTATTATCATCCAGCATTACTTCTACGACATATTTCCTCTCCTGAAGCTCTCCTCCTCCAGAACCTACCTAAACGAGCTCTTCATGATACCTCTAGGTGAATTCAATCTGTTCGCAACAGCTACCATCATCATCTCTTACAACTTCATGCTCTCCAACATTCTTTTTTAAAATTTTTTTTAGAAGATTTAATTTTTTTTTAGATTTTTATTATTTATTTATTTGAGAGGGAGAAAACGAGAGCAAGAGCAGAGGGAGAGGGGGAAAAAGACTCCATACTGAGCACAGAGCCCCAAGAGGGGCTCAATCCCACCATCCTGAGCTCATGACCTGAGCTAAAATCAGGAGCTGGGCGCTCAACTGTCTGAGCCACCAGGAGCCCCTCTCCAGCATGCTTTGAAAACCCTCAGGGGCAGGCAGGTCCAAAGATTTTAGTACTTACATTTCTCATTTACAGTTGCTGGAAACTTTTATGATGCCATCATACTTATGCATTTGAAGCAATCTCTAGTAGCAGCAACATGGCTCAGGAGAAGTTTGCCCCCGTATTCTACACCACCATGGTCCTTAGTGATCTATGGGGGCATCCCTTGAGCTAGAGCTTGAGAGATAAGGATGGAAAGAATGTGTTGAGAAAAGTCATGGGGAAGAGGTATGGAGAGCCACAGAGTAGCAGTCAGAAGCAATAAAGGTCGTGGTCATAGTGTGCTTCTTTCTCTTTAACTAACTTCCCCTTCTGTTTATTAAAAGAAACATGCCATTCTAATCTAATCTGAATGTGAAGTTCGTTAATGGCTTACTACTCCAATCACAGTAAGTAAAAAAAAAATAAAAAAATAAAACCATCTAAACCTTAGTTTTCCTGCCCAGAAAATAAGAACACTAAAACCTGCTATACTAAACACCTTTTTATTTCATTGAGAAAAATGGAATCAATTATAGATGGGGAAGTATTTTATTTATTTGTTATTTTTTTAAAGGATTTTATTTATTTATTTAACAGAGAGAGACACAGCGAGAGAAGGAACACAAACAGGGGGAGCGGGAGAGGAAGAAGGCAGCTTCCTTCTAAGCAGAGAGCCAGATGCGGGGCTTGATCCCAGGACTCTGGAATCATGACCAGAGCCGAAGGCAGACACCCAATGACTAAGCCACCCAGGGGCCCCTAGATAGGGAAGTATTTTTGTTGTTGTTGTTATTTTTTTATTTTTTATTAACATGTAGTGTATTATTAGCCCCTGGGGTACAGGTCTGTGAATCGCCAGGTTTACACACTTCACAGCACTCACCATAGCACATACCCTCCCCAGTGTCCATAACCCCACCACCCTTTCCCTACCCCCCCACCCCCTGGCAACCCTCAGTTGGTTTTGTGAGATTAAGAGTCTCTTATGGTTTGTCTCCCTCCCGATCCCATCTTCTTTCATTTATTCTTTTCCTACCCCCCAAACCCCCGATGCTGCTTCTCAACTTCCTCATATCAGGGAGATCATATGATAGTTGTCTTTCTCTGCTTGACTTATTTCGGTAAGCATAATACACTCTAGTTCCATCCATGTCATCACAAATGGCAAGATTTCATTTCTTTTGATGGCTGCATAGTATTCCGTTGTATATATATACCACCTCTTCTTTAGCCATTCATCTGTTGATGGACATTTAGGTTCTTTCCATAGTTTGGCTATTGTGGACATTGCTGCTATAAACATTTGAGTGCACATGCCCCTTCAGATCTCTACATTTGTATCTTTAGGGTAAATACCCAGTAGTGCAATTGCTGGGTCATAAGGTAGCTCTATTTTCAACTTTTTGAGGAACCTTGATGCTGTTTTCCAGAGTGGTTACACCAGCTTGCAATCCCACCAACAGTGTAGGAGGGTTCCCCTTTCTCCGCATCCTTGCCAGATCTGTCATTACCTGATTTGTTGATTTTAGCCATTCTGACTGGTGTGAGGTGGTATCTCATTGTGGTTTTGGTTTGTATTTCCCTGATGCCGAGTGATGTGGAGCACTTTTTCATGTGTCTGTTGGCCATTTGGATGTGTTTGCAGAAATGTCTGTTCATGTCCTCTGCCCATTTCTTGATTGGACTATTTGTTCTTTGGGTGTTGAGTTTGATAAGTTCTTTATAGATTTTGGATACTAGCCCTTTATCTGATATGTCATTAGCAAATATCTTCTCCCATTCTGTCAGTTATCTTTTGGTTTTGTTAACTGTTTCCTTTGCTGTGCATAAGCTTTTGATCTTGATGAAATCCCAATAGTTTATTTTTGCCTTTGCTTTCCTTGCCTTGGCGATGTTCCTAGGAAGAAGTTGCTGTGACTGAGGTCAAAGAGGTTGCTGCCTGTGTTCTCCTCAAGGATTTTGATGGATTCCTTTCTCACATTGAGGTCCTTCATCCATTTGGAGTCTATTTTCGTGTGTGGTATAAAGAAATGGTCCAGTTTCAATTTTCTGCATATGTCTGTCCAATTTTCCCAACACAATTTGTTGAAGAGACTGTCTTTATTCCATTGGTCATTCTTTCCTGCTTTGTTGAAAATTAGTTGACCATAGAGTTGAGGTTCTATTTCTGGGTTCTCTATTCTATTCCATTGATCTATGTGTCTGTTTTTGTGCCAGTACCATATTTTCTTGATGATGACAGCTTTGTAATAGAGTTTTAAGTCTGGAATTGTGATGCCACCAGCTTTGGCTTTCTTTTTTAATATTCCTCTGGCTATTTGAGGTCTTTTCTGTTTCCATACAAATTTTAGGATTACTTGTTCCATTTCTTTGAAAAAAAAAATGGATGGTGGGGTGCCTGGGTGGCTCAGTGGGTTAAAGCCTCTGCCTTCAGCTCAGGTCATGATCCCAGGATCCCGGGATCGAGCCCTGCATGGGGCTCTCTGCTTGGCAGAGAGCCTGCTTCCTCCTCTGCCTCTCTGCCTACTTGTGATCTCTGTCTGTCAAATGAATAAACAAAATCTTTAAAAAAAAAAAAAGAAAAAATGGATGAAATTTTGATAGGGATTGCATTAAATGTGTAGATTGCTTTAGGTAGTATAGACATTTTCACAATATTTGTTCTTCCAATCCATGAGCATGGAACATTTTTCCATTTCTTTGTGTTTTCCTCAATTTCTTTCATGAGTACTTTATAGTTTTCTGAGCATGGATTCTTTGCTTCTCTTGTTAGGTTTATTCCTAGGTATCTTATGGTTTTGAGTGCAACTGTAAATGGGATTGACTCCTTAATTTCTCTTTCTTCTGTCTTGCTGTTGGTGTAGAGAAATGCAACTGATTTCTGTGCATTGATTTTATATCCTGACACTTTACTGAATTCCTGTACAAGTTCTAGCATATTTGGAGTGGAGTCTTTTGGGTTTTCCACATATAGTACCATATCATCTGCAAAGAGTGATAGTTTGACTTTTTCTTTGCTGATTTGGATGCCTTTAATTTCTTTTTGTTGCTGATTGCTGAGGCTAGGACTTCTAGTACTATGTTGAATAGCAGTGGTGATAATGGACATCCCTTCCATGTGATAGGGAAATATTTTAAAAGTCCAGGTAGTATGCATATTACAACAGAATAACAAGGAAAAATGAAGGTTTGTTGAACCTTCATTTCTCCTGCCTCCAAAAGCGAGGCTCATTTCCTCACCAAAACCTTCCTCAATGCTTTCTTTACATCCTTGTTTCTCAGACTGTATATTAAAGGATTCAGCATGGGGATCACTGTGGTGTAAAACACTGAGGACACCTTCTCCTGTTCCAGGGAGTTACTAGATGGGGGTTTGAAATACATGAAGGTGATAGAGCCAAAGAAGATCCCCACAGCCATGAGATGAGAGCTGCAAGTACCAAATGCTTTGGACCGGCCCTCTGAGGATCGGATGCGAAGGATGCTGTAGAAGATGAAGGCGTAGGAAATGAAGACAGCTAGGGTGGGCACCAAAGTGTTAAATCCCGCAATGATAAAAAGCAGAAGCTCATTGAGGTGTGTATTGGAGCAGGAAAGATGGAGGAGAGGAAGCACATCACAGAAGTAATGGCTGATGATGTGGGATCTGCAGAAAGACAGTTTCATCATGGCGCTTGTATGGGCCAAGGCAGAGAGAAAGCCCAGGATGAAGGCAACCAGCACGAGTAGTGAGCAGACCCAAGAGGACATGGTGACACTGTAAAGCAGTGGGCTACAGATAGCCACGTAGCGATCCAATGCCATCACGGTCAGAAGATAACCCTCAGCCACTACAAAAACCACAAAGAAAAAGAGCTGTGCCATGCATTCAGAATAAAGGATCATATTCTTCTTCCCTAAGAAGTTCACCAGAATTTTGGGGGTAATGACAGAGGAGTAGCAGAGATCAATGAAAGACAAGCTGCTGAGGAAGTAGTACATGGGGGTGTGAAGCAAAGGGATTACCGCAATCAGGAGAATCAAGCCCAGGTTCCCCACCACTGTCACTATATAGATTCCTAGGAACAGGACGAAGAGAGGCAGCTGGAGCTCTGGCTTCTGTGTTAAACCCACTAACACAAAACTGGTTGCTGTGGAATGATTTCCTGCAACCATTTTTCTTGAGAGATCTCTGTGGAAATGGAAAAGAAGTATATATTAAAATGGATCTTTATTCTCTGTCTAAACAAAACCAGACTTGCAAGAGGAAAGTCAACAGGGACAAAGACTGAATCATAGCTCTCATTATCCCTGGTACTGTCTCCCTAAAGCACCATGTACTGTTTTTATATTAGTATACACTTTCTCTTTTCCTTTGTTTCCCTCTTCCATTCATAGAGCCTTTAATTAACTTCTCCCCAGTTAACTTTCTATGTGGTTATATAATATTACACACACACACACACATTTTGTCATTTGTCCAGAATATAGGATAATATTACACACAATTTATTTTTGCATCTTCCCTTCTTACTTAAAAAAACTTTTAGAATATTCCTCCAAGACAACTGATGAACATGAACAGTGATACAATATTCAGTGATGAAGATATATCACTAAATATTACATCATCTTTTTGACAACTGTTAACTTTTTTCTGGATTAAAAAAAAAACTTGCTACTGAAATAAGTCAATCAGAGAAAGACAACTATCATATGTTCTCCTTGATATTAGGAAGTAGAGATGGAATGTGGGGGGTTTGGAGGGTAGAAAAAGAATAAATGAAAGAAGATGGGATCGGGAGGGAGACAACCATAAGAGACTCTTAAAACAAACTGAGGGTTTCCAGGGGAAGAGGGATAGGGAGAGGGTGGTGGGGTTATGGACACTGGGGAGGGTATGTGCTATGGTGAGTGCTGTGAAGTGTGTAAACCTGGTGATTCACAGACCTGTACCCTTGGGGCTAATAATACATTATATGTTAATTAAAAAAATTTAAAAATTAAAAAAACTTGCTACTCTCAAATACACTATCATTTAAAAATGTACATACACATATACACACCAGTGTTTTATTTCCATGACATAATTTCCCAGGAGAGATCTTTATGGATCAAAGAGTTTATAAATCTTTACTTTATATAAATGGTACAACATTGATTTCCAGGAAACTATAATAATACACATTTTCAGTAGCAATACATGAGTACCCTTTTTCCTGCATTCCCACTAGCAATATGTATTACCTGTTTCTGCCAATGTGTTGAAAGTTACATGATGAGTCATTATTGCATTTGTCCTTTTTTATCTTCTAAGGGATGTAAGCACATTTTCATAGGATACTGGCCCTTTGAACTTGTTCTGTAAATTGCTTATTGTGTTATTACTTTCTTCTTAAATTAATCCATCTGTCCTCTGAATTCTAGTACTTTAAAAAATACATTCTTATGAATTGATTTTATTTGTGGTATCATTGCTGTATACATTTTAAAATCTTTAAATAGCCACATATATTTAGTGTTTTTAATTTATAGATTCTAGATTCTCAGTCTTGAGTAAAGATGAAATTTAGAGAAGTGAAATTTAGAGAACCTTAAGAGAAAATGAAGTTCTAAGGGTAACTTGAGAATCTGCAGATGTGGAAGAGATTTACATGAGGTATAAGACGGTCAGAGTCTGGTTACATGCACAAAATCAGAAAGTATCTTTTTTTTTTTTTTAATGAACATATAATGTATTTTTATCCCCGGGATAGAGGTCTGTGAATTGCCAGGTTTACACACTTCACAGCACTCACCATAGCACATACCCTTCCCAATGTTCATAACCCCACCCCCCTCTCCCGACCCCTCTCCTCTCAGCAACCCTTAGTTTGTTTTGTGAGATTAAGAGTCATTTATGGTTTGTCTCCCTCCTGATCCCATCTCGTTTCATTTATTCTTTTCCTACCTCCCAAACCCCCCATGTTGCATCTCCACTTCCTCATATCATGGAGATCATATGATAGTTGTCTTTCTCTGATTGACTTATTTCACTAAGCATGATACCCTCTAGTTCCATCCACATCATTGCAAATGGCAAGATTTCATTTCTTTTGATGGCTGCATAGTATCCCATTGTATATATATACCACATCTTCTTTATCCATTCATCTGTTGATGGACATCTAGGTTCTTTCCATAGTTTGGCTATTGTGGACATTGCCGCTATAGACATTCAGGTGCACGTGCCCCTTTGGATCACTACATTTGTATCTTTAGGGTAAATACCAAGTAGTGCAATTGCTGGGTCGTAGGGTAGTTCTATTTTCAACTTTTTAAGGAACCTCCATGCCATTGAGAAAGTATCTTTTAATCCTCTGGTGAAACTATCAATAATATCACAGTGCTAAATCATTTTTTGAGGAACACGAAAAACAAATCCATGAACTTAAGTAAGGAATATTACTATGCTAATATTGTCCCTGGAACATAGTAGGCACTTCACTAAATGCAATTGTTCTTCCCAAAATAATCTGTTCAAAATATTACTCTATTGACTTCCCTCCCCAACATGAGGGCCACAAATTCTTTTTTGGGGGGTCAAAAAAAGGAGTAGAGTCTTGGGTTACATGAGAATAAGCCATAGTCATCTAAGAGTCAAAGAATGTGAATGTTTCAATAACAAAAGTAGGGAAAGGGCCCAGGCTGATATTCAATAGTCATTCCTGAGCATCAAAACACTGCAACTCGCTTAGAAGGCAAGACAGAAAATGACTCTCCTGAAATACTCTGCTGTCACTTCTTCAAGGGGAATGAAATAGACTTTCTACTGACACCTACTGAGGATACATGTTTGAATTATGTTAAGTCATTTATAATACCTAGGTGAGATAGTCTACCTATAGACAAGGAGATCAGGGATGATAATGATCCTTCTTCTCTTCTTTGTTGATTGCATGTTGTTCCTAAGTGCCTTACATCTATTATCTTACTTAAGTCCTCAAAAGCCCTTGGCATAGTCAATTCTATTTTTATCCCTATTTTACAGATGAAGAAACTGTGGCACAGAGATTTTAGAAGTCACGTCAGAATTTAAATCTAGGATGTCTTGTGCCAGGGTCCATGTTCTTTTCCACCAAGCTCTTCTGTTTTTCCTTAAAGGATGGATTAAATCTATTATTAACATCTCTTGTCTTCTAACTCATTACAAAGCCCTAAGAGACATACTGGAAGAAGATTTGGACTTTATGAGATGTTATAGATGGTTCAGATTTCAGAATGTTTCTTGATGATAAATCTTGATGATGGGCAAGAAGAGGGGCATAGAGTTCGTGAGTTGTGATCAACAGGGGGATTCCACACACCCTGAAGTTGTTTAAAACAGGCCTATAGAGATCCAGTGCAAGCTTCTTGATCTCAGAATTTTACCTAATCACTAACTGTGGCTTGGAGGAAATATGGAAAGGAAAAAAAAATTTTTTTGGCACTTGAGGAAACTTTACTTTATGGAATATTGAAAGTACTCAAGGGGTTTCTGGGTGGCTCAGTGGTTAAGACTCTGCCTTCAGCTAGGGTCACAGTCTCAGGGTCCTGGGATTGAGCCCTGCATCAGGCTCTGTGTTCTCTGCGGGGAGCCTGCTTCTCCCTCTCTCTCTGCCTGCCTCTCTGCCTACTTGTGATCTCTCTCCCCGTCAAATAAATCTAATCTAAAAAAAGGAAAAAAGCAAAAAGTAAAAAAAGAAAGTACTCCAAATTACTTAAAGAAGATTTTCCATAGCACCCTTAAAGGCACACAGTGAGGTACTGTGTGTTCATAGCCTAGGGTAGCATTTCTCAGACAATGCTCACAATGATCTGTGAAGGAAAAGAACAAGTACAGCAACAACAAAAAACCCAATAGCTGTGCTTCCATTTCCAAGTACGTCCATATGACTCTCTTGGAAGTCTGCTGTAAACATTTGTTCATGAAAGGCTGGGAATAGTGCAGCTAGAAAGAAACCTGTTCACCTTTGTGAACTCAGTACTTCTTATATTTATTTGATAACAAAAATTTTAAAAGAGCTTAAGGGGAGAGAACTTAGAGCCTGCTCAGTAAGACAATGAAAAAGCTTTCATATCAAAGGAGGCTTATTTCAAGGGCTGACCTCACTGCAACAGCTTTGCAACATAAGAGACTTTGCAAGTCATTTAACATAAATTTAACATAAATTTCAGAGTTACAATCTGAGAAGTGGGAATGATAATAACTCTTCAAAGAAATCTTGTGATAACTAAATTAATGAATTGAAAGTTTCATTATCTAAAAACACTAGGGGTACCTGTATGGTGCAGTTGATTGGGCAAACAACTCTTGGTTTTTGTTTAGGTCATAATCTCAGGGTTGCGAGACTGAGCCCTATGTTGAGCTCTATGCTCAGTGTGGAGTCTGATTCAGATGCTCTCTCTCCCTCTCCCACTACTTCTCCCCTTCACATTCTCTCTCAAATCAATAAATAAATATTTTAAAAAATTAGAACACCAATTGAAATGTAATTTTATTTTTTTTGAAATGTAATTTTAATTTTATTTTTTTAATTTTTATTTATTTATTTGACAGAGATGACAAGCAGGCAGAGAGGCAGGCAGAGAGAGAGGGGGGAAGCAGGCTCCCTGCTGAGCAAAGAGCCCGATGTGGAGCTCGATCCCAGGACCCTGGAATCATGACCTGAGCCGAAGGCAGAGGCTTTAACCCACTAAGCCACCCAGGTGCCTCTGAAATGTAATTTTAAAAAAGAAATATATTCATTATAGAAAGGAATAAAATATGAAGAGACAAAAATACACTGCCTTGGCATGAAGAAAAACACTGTGTGTTTCTTCTTCATCCTAGATCTTTCACCTTGGTACAAATGATGAAAACTTTTTAAGCATTTGGGGTGGTTAGGTTTTAAAACATTTGTGTCTCTAGATTTGGAAATTTTGAGAGAGGTTGGAAGCGTTGAGCCATTTTTTGGGGGAGTTGGGGCATAGAAGGCTCTTTATCTCAAAGGGTATAAAGCCCTTTGACAAGTGCTTCTGAAGCCAGGAGGAAACAGAGCATTAACTGAGCAGACCAAACAGGCTCTTAGTCTAACTCTTACTGGTCTGAGAATACTCCTTCAAGATAGAGGGGAGATAGGGATTTATGTTTAATATTCTGTCCAAAATTAATACTCTACCTGCGATTGTATCTGCCCTAGTGTCCATAACTCTAAAAGACTTATTATATAGGCTGGTGCATAAGAAGTTAAGGAAAATGAATAAATACATAAACAGGAAGCACTTCAGGGAAGCAAACCTTCAGAGTCATATGGAAAGACCAGTGACATTCTCTGCACAAGAGTTGGGTGAACTTAGACTGGATAGAATTTCTGAAGGAGGTTGTGACCCAATTCATGAAGAAATGACAAGGCGACATGCACAGAAAAGGAGAAGGGAGGACATAACCAAGTAGAAAGAATAGTGTGGCAAGTGCTCCTGGTAAAGCCCAAACACTGCACATGGTTAGTGTTGCTGCTAATCACCAACCACCATTCTATTAGATGGAGTAGAATTCCAATAAATGAAATGACAATTAATGACACTTACCCAGTACTGAACAGAAATTGACGTTCTTAGGAATTGTTGACTTTGCTTATAGCACAGATTTTTCCTATAGCCAAGTAATAGCAAAGCCTCTTCTGTTGCCTAACATGCACATTTGTATGTCAATGTTTGAATTATTTGGTTGGCTTAAAAGTCAAAATTCAGCTGATAGAACTAACACTCCAGATCTTGAAGCAGATCATACTTAGTGTCTCCAATCTTAAAAGCCAGATTTGACATGCAAATCTTATTTGAGGTTTATTAAGCAAAGGGATATAATTAGGAATACTTAACTCCCCTGCACACATAGGTCCCCTAAGACCTACTGAGCCTAGAGATTATTGGTGTGTTCAGTATATAATTAGCAAAAATAATATCATCCTCTTACCCCTCTCCCCCATTGCTAATATTTCCCAAGAGTAGCAAATTCCCCAAGATTCTTATTTTATATTTTCACATTCCCAAGGGGATTCTGAAACACAAGAGACATTGGGTCAATGATTTGCAAAAGTCTGCTATCAGTTGTTGGCTCTTCACTACTATTTCATCAGTCAAAAAAGGGGGGGGGATAATGAAAAATAAATGTTTTTCTAAGGCTAAATTGATTCAATTTAGAGACAATCCTTTATTTTTTACTATTATATATCTATATATATAGATATAACACACACACACACACACACACATACACGAGACACAAAATTTACCATTTAAGTGTATAGTTCTGTGGCATTAAGTACATTGACGTTGTTATGGATCATCATCCCCATCCATCTCTAGAACTTTTTCAGCTCCATCCTCTGAAACTCTGTGCTTATTAAACAATAATTCCACATCCTCCCTCTCCCCAGCCCCTAGTAACCACTTTTCTACTTTCTGACTCTATGGGTTTGATTACCTTAAGTACTTGCATATGAGTGAAATCATACATTTCTCTTCTTGTGTTTGTCTTATTTCACTTAGCATAATGTCTTCAAGATTCACCCAGGTTGTAGCAGGTGTCAGAATTTTTTTAAGGCTGAGTAATTTTCTATTGTATGTACATACCATATTTTGTTTATCCTTTTATTCATCAATGGAACTTGGGTTGTTCCCACCTTTTGGCTCTTGTAAATAATGTTGCTATGAACATGGTACGTAAAATGTTCTTTTGATCAAAATAACTGTGTTACTTTGAGGAGGGCATTGAGACTCTTTGAGACTCAATTTCTCATCGATAAGGTAACAGGACTTAAATAAATTATTTTTCAGATTTCTTAGTGCTATAACTTAGGGCTCAATGTGTGGCTCATCCTAGGGTCCTGAGATCATCATCTGAGTTGAAGTCAGACACTTAATAGATTGACCCGTCCAGGTGCCCTGAAGTTTCAAACTCAGAAAAGTTTGAATCAGACTTGCAGATACCGTGAAGTTGTGAGAACAGTTAATTTAATGGATAAGAAAATCATGATTCACAAAAACATCTGGAAACTGGAGTGATCCAGTGAGATTAAAATATACATGGGTAATATAAGATTCAATACATCTAAAAAAAAATGAATAGAGTAGGGGGGGAGAAGATGGCGGAGAAGTAGGAGGAGGCGCCTTTTCAACTTGTACCCCAAAGTGAGCTGATTACCTACCAAAGAACTCCAATCACCAACGAAATCAGCCTGAGATCAGAATTATACCCGTCTGGATCTCTACAGGGGCAGAAGACACCAGTGGGCAGGTAAAGCGGAGTAGGAACGGGGGACTGATATCGGAAGATAAACAAAAGGGGGAGGGAGCCACCAGAGGTGACCAGTTGGAAAGTAATACCCCAATACGAGAGAGAGTGCCCTGCGTCTGGGGACCAGCATTAACTTGGAGACTGGTTGAAAGCATTCCAAAAGAGCAAAGGATCGAGGGGGGTGGGAATTGTGAGAATGGGATGGCTAGGGACAGGGGCTTAAGTCCCGGGTCCCAGGACAGCCTCCCCTGGCGCTGAGGCAGAGAAAGTGTGGCAGAGAAACCAGCACTTGGTCCCTAAACTGCCAGCACGCCCGAGAATGCGTGGGGTCCATTTCCTGTGAGGGGGTGGGAGCCACGCCCAGCGGCAGAACGTGAGAGCCTTGCTATAGAGCCTGAGATACTCCCCTGAGAGAGGTATAAAGGCCCAGCTGGTGCCCTTTGATACGTGCCATTGTTTCAGAGCCTGCACCAAACTCTCTCCCCAGAGAGGTGCACAAAGGCCCAGCCTGGTGCTCTCTGACCTGCACCCCGTTCTCAGAGCCTGAGATCTGCGCGTGAACCTCAGCCTCCCCTGAAATTGGTGCGCGCAAGCTGGGCACCCTTAGACCCAGAAAGACCAGGCACTCCCAGCCCAGGCCAGCAGGAAAATCTCAGTGTGCGATTGCTGCTTGGAACATCTCTGGTGGTCTGGAGCTGCCCAGACAGCTGCCACTGCCTTGGCTTTGGGTACAAGCAAAAGATTCTGTGTCCCCAGGGACTGCGACTTGGAACCTGCTCTGCCAGCCGCCAAGGGGGAACTTATTTAGGCTCTGCACCCAGACTGAGGCTTCTCTCTGAGAGGGAGATCAGGGTGCGGTTTGTTTTCCTTTAAAACTACAAAAACCATCAAAATCAGTCAAAGTGAGGAAAAAAAAAAGTGAACAAACATAAAAACCGCCAGAGAACAAAAGCCTGAAAAAAAAAAAAAAAAACAGTTTCCTCAGCGCCCACCCCCTTGAGGGGGGCAGGAGGACTTAAGTCAGGGAAAATCATTGACTGAAAACCCACGTGGCAGGCCCCTCCCCCAGAAAAAAAACCAAGAAAGAAAAAAAAAAAAAAAGAGAGAGAGAGAAAAAAAAAGGACTACAAGAGAACAACCACTACTTCATAGGAAAACTTTTATTTTTCATTCATTCCCACTATTCTGGTTCAATTATATATATATATATATATATATATGTAATTTTTTTAACCTAATAACCATCACAGCGAGCTGTCCAGTACATCAAACTCCATAATAACCTGAATTTTTTGATACATACACCTATGTTTTCCTTTTGCATTTCTATTTTTTGAATTCCTTCTTTTTTTTTAAATTTTAGTTTAGTATAGTCTAGTTTATTCCTTTTTATTTTTATCTTCTAATATTCATATAGAGTTAAACTTCAAAGTAATCCCCTTTCCCCAATCAATACTACCCCTATAGGTAAACTAATTTTTAATCCCCCTTTATCTTAGGAAAGTTGAGTCCTTTAAAAGATATCAAGATACATCCAGGAAGAATCAAAACAACCTTCCTCGCACACAGTGAGAATTTATAACCACTCTCCAATCTTTTTCTTCCACCACTGTTTCTGTGTTGTTGTGTTTGTCCTGTTAGTATATAAATCTTACACTTGGGGTTCTTTTTGACGAGGTTCTTCCTTTATTTGCATATATATATTTTTTTCTCTAGTCATATAATTTTATCAGTGTTTTTGTTTATCTACTTCATAAATCTTACCTTGGGGCCCATTTGGGCTGAACCTTCTCTTTCATCTTCCCTTTCTTTCCTGTCTCTCTCTTTCTTTTTTTTCTTTTTCTTTTCTTTTGTCTCTCGTTTGGGTGGGGAATCCTGATTGCTCAGAAGTGTTCCAGGGTGCACCTTGACTGCACCACGGTTAATACATCCAGCTACATCTGTTCAGTCATCTCCCACCAAAATGACTAGGAGGAGGAATGCCCAACAGAAGAAAAATACAGAGGATGGGCCTTCTGCAACAGAGCTAACGGATATCAACATAGACAATATGTCAGAAAGAGAATTCAGGCTAACAATTATCCAGGCAATAGCTAGGCTGGAGAAAGCCATGGATGACCAAACAGAATTAATTAGGGCTGAGATGAAAGCGGCCAGGCAGGATGTTCACAATGTTAGGGCAGAGCTTAAAGCTACCAGGGAGGAGGTTCACAATGCCCTCAATGAGTTCCAATCTAATCTAAACTTTCTCAAAGCTAAGGTAACTGAGACAGAAGATAGAATTAGTGATCTGGAAGACAAACAGAAAGAGAGAAAGGATCAGGAGGAAGCCTGGAACAAACAGCTTAGAAACCACGAAAACAGAATCAGGGAAATAAATGATGCCATGAAACGTTCCAACGTCAGAATTATTGGAATCCCTGAAGGGGAGGAGAAAGAAAGAAGTCTAGAAGATATAGTGGAACAAGTCCTTCATGAAAATCTTCCCAATCTCGTGAATGGAACCAGCGTTCATGTACTAGAGGCTGAACGGTCTCCACCCAAGATTATACATTCCGAAAAAAATCACGACACCTGATAGTCAAATTGAGGAATTATAATTGTAGGTATAATCTCTTGAAAGCTGCTAGGACAAAGAGGCTCCTTACTTACAGAGGAAAGCCCATCAGAATAACATCAGACCTGTCCACAGAGACCTGGCAAGCCAGAAAAGGCTGGCAAGATATATTCAGGGCACTAAATGAGAAGAACATGCAGCCAAGAATACTTTATCCAGCAAGACTGACATTCCAAATGGATGGAGAGATAAAGAGTTTCCAAGACCAGCAAGGCTTAAAAGACTATGCAACCACCAAGCTGACACTGCAGGAAATATTAAGGGGGCTTCTATAAAAGAGGAAAAATCCTAAGAATAGCATTGAACACAAATATAGAGACAATCTACAGAAAGAAAGACTTCAAAGGTAACTCGATGTCAATAAAAACGTATCTATCAATAATCACTCTCAATGTGAATGGCCTAAATGTGCCCATAAAATGGCACAGGGTTACAGATTGGATAAAACGACAGGACCCATCCATATGTTGTCTACAAGAGACCCATTTTGAACGTAAAGATACACCCAGACTGAAAGTGAAGGGATGAAGAAGCATTTTTCATGCCAATGGGTCTCAAAAGAAGTCTGGTGTAGCGATTCTCATATCAGATAAATTAGACTTCAAACTAAAGACTATAGTCAGAGATACAGGACACTACAAAATCCTTAAAGGGACTATCCACCAAGATGATCTAACAATTGTAAATACCTATGCCCCCAATATGGGAGCAACTAATTACATAAGAAAACTGTTAATCAAGATAAAGAGTCATATTGATATGAATACACTAATCGTAGGAGATCTTAACATGCCTCTCTCAGAAATAGACAGATCATCGAAGCAGAAAATCAATAAAGAAACAAGAGCATTGACGGACACATTGGAACAGATGGACCTCATAGACATATACAGAACATTCCACCCTAAAACAACAGAATACTCATTCTTCTCAAGTGCACATGGAACCTTCTCAAGAACAGACCACATACTGGGTCACAAATCAGGACTCATCTGATACCAAAAGACAGAGATTATTCCCTGCATATTCTCAGAACACAATGCTTTGAAACTGGAGCTCAATCACAAGGAAAAGTTCAGAAGGAACTCAAACACCTGGAAGCTAAAGACCACCTTGCTTAAGAATGCTTGGATCAACCAGGACATCAAAGAAGAACTGAAACAATTCATGGAAACCAATGAGAATGAAGACACTTCGGTCCCAAACCTATGGGATACAGCAAAGGCGGTCCTAAGGGGGAAATACATAGCCATCCAAGCCTCCCTCCAAAAAATTGAGAAATCCAGAACATAGCACATTTCTCTACACCTTAAAGAACTGGAGAATCAACAACAAATCAAACCAACTCCACACATAAGAAGGGAAATCATCAAGACTAGAGCTGAGATCGATGAGGTAGAAACCAGATAGAGTAGAATGTATCAATGAAACTAGAAGCTGGTTTTTTGAAAGAATCAATAAGATCGATAAGCCACTGGCCACACTAATCCAAAAGAAAAGAGAGAAAGCCAAAATTCATAAAATTATGTTACTAGATATTGGTCTATTCAGAAATCGACAACCTGAATAGACCAATATCTAGTAACGAGATTGAAGCAGTGATCAAAAACCTCCCAAAAAACAAGAGCCCAGGACCTGATGGATTCCCTGGGGAATTCTACCAAACTTTCAGAGAAGAAATAACACCTATTCTCCTGAAGCTGTTTCAAAAAATTGAAGCAGAAGGAAAACTTCCTGACTCTTTCTATGAAGCCAGCATTACCCTGATCCCCAAACCAGGCAAAGACCCTACCAAAAAGGAGAATTTCAGACCAATATCACTGATGAATATGGATGCTAAGATTCTCAACAACATCCTAGCAAACAGGATCCAACAGCACATTAAAAAGATTATCCACCATGACCAGGTGGGATTCATCCCTGGGCTACAAGGACGGTTCAACATTCACAAATCAATCAAGGTGATAGAACAAATTAATATGAGAAGAGAGAAGAACCACATGGTCCTCTCAATTGATGCAGAAAAAGCATTTGACAAAATCCAGCATCCGTTCCTGATTAAAACGCTTCAAAGTATAGGGATAGAGGGAACATTCCTGAACTTCATCAAATCTATCTATGAAAGACCCACAGCAAATATCATCCTCAATGGGAAAAAGCTTGCAGCCTTCCCGTTGAGATCAGGAACACGACAAGGATGCCCACTTTCACCACTCTTGTTCAACATAGTATTAGAAGTCCTAGCAACAGCCATCTGACAACAAAGAGAAATAAAATTGGCAATGAAGAAGTCAAACTCTCTCTCTTCGCAGATGACATGATTCTTTATATGGAAAACCCAGAAGACTCCACCCCCAAACTACTAGAACTCATACAGTAATTCAGCAATGTGGCAGGATACAAAGTCAATGTGCAGAAATCAGTGGCTTTCTTATACACTAACAATGAAAATACAGAAAGGGAAATTAGAGAATCTATTCCATTTACTATAGCACCAAGAACCATAAGATACCCGGGAGTAAACCTAACCAAAGAGGTAAAGGTCTGTACTCAAGGAACTGCAGAACACTCATGAAGGAAATTGAAGAAGACACAAAAAGATGGAAGAACACATCATGCTTTTGGATCGGAAGAATAAATATTGTTAAAATGTCTATACTGCCTAAAGCAATCTATACTTTTAATGCCATTACGATCAAAATTCCACCAGTATTCTTCAAAGAGCTGGAGCAAATAATCCAGAAATTTGTATGGAATCAGAAGAGATCCTGAATCGCTAAGGAAATGTTGAAAAACAAAAATAAAACTGGGGGCATCACGTGACCTGATTTCAAGCTTTATTACAAAGCTGTGGTCAACAAGACAGCATGGTACTGGCATAAAAACAGACACATAGACCAGTGGAACAGAGTAGAGAGCCCAGGTATGGACCCTCAACTTTATGGTCAATTAATCTTCTACAAAACAGGAAAAAATATACAGTGGAAAAAAGACAGTCTCTTCAATAAATGGTGCTGGGAAAACTGGACAGCTATATGCAGAAGAATGAAACTCAACCATTCTCTTACACTGTACACAAAGATAAACTCAAAATGGATAAAAGACCTCAACGTGAGACTGGAATCCACCAGAATCCTAAAGGAGAACATAGGCAGTAATCTCTTCGATATCAGCCACAGCAACTTCTTTCAAGATATGTCTCCAAAGGCAAAGGAAAGAAAAACGAAAATAAACTTTTGGGACTCCATCAAGATCAAAAGCTTCTGCACAACAAAGCAAACAGTCAACAAAACAAAGAGGCAACCCACGGAATGGGAGAAGATACTTGCAAATGACAGTACAGACAAAAGGTTGATATCCAGGATCTATAATGAACTCCTCAAACTCAACACACACAAAACAGACAAGCATATCAAAAAATGGGCAGAAGAGAGCCGAGTGTTGCTGGGCCTGCTGGTCTGTGGCGAGCTGCGGACGCCGGTCTCTCATCTGCAGGATGGGGTTTGTGAAGGTTGTCAAGAATAAGGCTTACTTCAAGAGATACCAAGTGAAATTTAGAAGACGTCAAAAGGGTAAAACTGATTATTATGCCAGGAAACGCTTGGTAATTCAAGATAAAAATAAGTACAACACACCTAAATACAGGATGATAGTTCGTGTAACCAACAGAGATATCATCTGTCAGATTGCTTATGCCAGCATAGAAGGAGATATGATAGTTTGTGCAGCTGATGCTCATGAACTCCCAAAGTATGTTGTGAAAGTTGGCCTAACAAATTATGCTGCAGCATATTGTACCGGCCTGCTGCTGGCCCGCAGGCTCCTTAATAGGTTTGGCATGGACAAGATCTATGAAGGCCAAGTGGAAGTGACTGGAAATGAGTACAATGTGAAAAGCATTGATGGTCAACCTGGTGCCTTCACCTGCTATTTGGATGCAGGGCTTGCCAGAACTACTACTGGAAATAAAGTTTTTGGGGCCCTCAAGGGAGCAGTGGATGGAGGCTTGTCTATCCTTCGCAGTACCAAACGATTCCCTGGTTATAATTCAGAAAGCAAGGAATTCAATGCAGAAGTACATCGAAAGCACATCATGGGTCAGAATGTTGCAGATTATATGCGTTACCTAATGGAAGAAGACGAAGATGCATACAAGAAACAATTCTCTCAATACATAAAGAACAACGTAACTCCAGACATGATGGAGGAGATGTATAAGAAAGCTCATGCTGCTATACGAGAGAACCCAGTCTATGAGAAGAAGCCTAAGAAAGAAGTTAAAAAGAAGAGGTGGAATCGTCCCAAAATGTCTCTTGCCCAAAAGAAAGATCGGGTAGCTCAGAAGAAGGCAAGCTTCCTTCGAGCTCAGGAGCAGGCTGCTGAGAGCTAATAAACCAAACCACAATTTTCTATGAAGATTTTTCAGATATAGACAATAATAAACTTTTCATCAAGCAAAAAAAAAAATGGGCAGAAGATATGAACAGAGACTTCTCCAATGAAGACATACAAATGGCTCTCAGACACATGAAAAAATGTTCATCGTCACTAGCCCTCAGGGAGATCCAAATTAAAACCACATTGAGATATCACCTTACATCAGTTAGAATGGCCAAAATTACCAAGACAGGAAACAACATGTGTTGGAGGGGATGTGGAGAAAGGGGAACCCTCTTACACTGTTGGTGGGAATGCAGGTTGGTGCAGCCTCTTTGGACAACAGTGTGGAGATTCCTCAAGAAATTAAAAATAGAACTTCCCTATGACCCTGCAATTGCACTCCTGGGTATTTACTCCAAAGATGCAGATGTAGTGAAAAGAAGGGTCATCTGTACCCCAATGTTTATAGCAGCAATGGCCACGGTCGCCAAACTATGGAAAGAACCAAGATGCCCTTCAATGGATGAATGGATAAGGAAAATGTAGTGCATACACACTATGGAGTATTATGCCTCCGTCAGAAAGGATGAATACCCAACCTTTGTAGCAACATGGATGGGACTAGAAGAGATTATGCTGAGTGAAATAAGTCAAGGAGAGAGAGTCAATTATCATGTGGTTTCACTTATTTGTGGAGCATAACAAATAGCATGGAGGACATGGGGAGTTAGAGAGGAGAAGGGAGTTGGGGGAAATTGGAAGGGGAGGTGAATCATGAGAGACTATGGGCTCTGAAAAACAATCTGAGGGGTTTGAAGTGGCGGGGGGGGTGGGAGGTTGGGGTACCAGGTGGTGGGTATTATAGAGGGCACGGATTGCATGGAGCACTGGGTGCGGTGAAAAAATAATGAATACTGTTATGCTGAAAATAAATAAATTTAATTAAAAAAAGAAAACTTAAAAAAATGAATAGAGTAGGGAGAAACCGGTTAATTGCAGAGAATTAAGATTTTTGATGACAATAGAGTCAATATAGGTTAAAAAGTTAATTTTATCTTGTTTGTATAAGGTATACTCTTTTTTATAAAAATTTTATTTAAATTCAATTTAATTAATGTACAGTGTACGATTAGTTTCAGAGGTAAAATTTAGTGACTCATCAGTTGCATATAACACCAGTAGTCATTACATGAACTATCCTCCTTAATGCCTATCATCCAGTTACCCTATCTCTCCACTCTCTGCCCCTCCATTAACCTTTACTTTGTTCTCTATGGTTAAGAGTTTCTTATGGTATGTCTCTCTCTGTTTTCATCATATTTTATTTTTCTTTCCCTTTCCCTATGTTCATCTGTAATAAATTAATATATAAACAAATACACCTCTTCTCCTGCCCTCTAGGAATTTTTAATCAATTAACATCATCCTTCTTCAAACGCAACCCCTAACTCACTCTCTAGTTATTAAACACTTTCAAATTTGATATTAATTTAATATAATATTAATAATTAATATCCTCAGATATTCTATTTATGTTGATTGGTCTTCCCTCTTCTGCCAACATTTGTTCCTCTAATAAACATAAAATTTCCAAAGATTGAGTATCAGAAAATTCTATTGTTTGGTAATCTCTAAAAATTTCTCAATCATTCTCAAGTATAGAATGCATGTTTTAAAAATAATGGTGAATTTTATCTCTGGAAGAGAGAAAAAAATTACATGGAGCCTTTGACAGCATTTCATCTGGTTCATTTTTCTCTTGCTCCCTCTGAAAATGCCCTTTGTCAACATGACTACCTTCCATCAACCAACTTTCTCATTGCATTCTTCACATCATTGTTCCTCAGGCTGTAGATCATGGGATTCAGCATGGGGATCACTGTGGTGTAGAACACTGAGGACACCTTCTCCTGTCCATAGTATTGCTAGAAGGGGGTTTGAAATACATGAATGTGATAGACCCAAAAAAGATACCCACTGTTATGAAATGGGAGCTACAAGTACCAAAGGCTTTGGACCGTCCCTCAGTAGAGCAAATATGGAGAATACTCAAAAGAATGAAAGCATAAGAGATGAGTATAGCCAGTGTAGGTGCTAAGGTATTAAGCCCTCCAATAATAAACAACAGTATCTCATTGATGTGGGTGCTGGAGCAAGAGAGAGTCAACAAGGGGAGAATATCACAAAAATAATGACTGACTACATGAGATCCACAGAAGGACAACACTGACATGCGGGTAGTATGGACTGTAGCCCCAGACAACCCCAGTGAATATACCACAGCCATCATTATGGAGCAGATCTTATGGGACATGATAATATTGTAAAGCAGTGGGCTACAGATGGCTACATAACGGTCATATGCCATGGCAGTCAGAAGGTAGCCTTCTGCAATTATAAAAATAAGGAAGAAATAAAGCTGAGTCATGCATGCCACAAAGAAGGCAATATTCTTCTCTGATACGAAGTTCACCAGCATGTTTGGGGTAATGACAGAGGAGTAGCAGAGATCAATGAATGACAAATGACTGAGAAAATAATACATTAGAGAATGAAGTTGAGAACTGATAGCAATTAAGAAAATCATGCCCAGGTTCTCCACCACTGTGACCACATACACTCCAAGGAACAGTAGGAATAGAGGAAGTTGAAGCTCTGGGTGTTTTGTTAACCCTTCAAGGATAAACTCAGTCATGGAGGAATGATTGAAAGTAGCCATACAAGATATAATCTGTAGAAAGAAATAAGAGAAAATAGGTGTATTAGTTTTTTTCTGATTCCCAAATCAGAATGACATGCTACGTTTTGATTGGTTCCATTCCTCACCAGTCTCATGACTTGATCTTTTCCAGGTATTTAAAAGATTGAGGACAAAGACCACAAGTATAACCCAGAGCCTTGTTTCTACCTAACACTCTCAAATGTCCTAAGTCAGAAGCCTTTTATTTTGCTCCTAGGCTTAAGCCCCAATCTACCTCACTTTCAAAGAAAGCACATACTTTAAAAACCTAATTAGTTTTTCATTAATATCATTCAAAGAAGATTGTTCATCCTCCTTCTCTGGGCATAGATCAACAGAACTTTCAGTCTTATTTCCATCTTATTTTGAGTCTAGCTCTGGTGATCTAAAAGTAGTCTGTTTCAATTTTTCAACTCACCTATAGGAGTTGACATAATGAATATTCTCTAAAACTGAGAACTCAGAAATGTAAAAGGCTTTTTATAAAGAGATGATGAATACAAAAGGCAAAATTATAGAAATTACTTTAATCAGTTCAGACCCTGATTCTCCCACTCTGTCCAATGCATGGAAAACTTCGGTGGGCCAGGATGTCCTTTCAATGTAGATGAGGTTGACAAAAATGTGGGGCTAAAGACTATACTTAAAGTATATTTTAAACCTTTCTTTTTCAAGAAACAGCAGAGAAGTAAGATTGGCGCTCACATGTAGGTCCTGAACAATCAACAAAGTGCAGCTTCCCTCCTAATTCTTCCCTGTTGTCCATTACTAGAGGCTAAACTCTCATTGACCTTTCTCTAAAAGCTATAGCTCAGAACAGGACAATTGCTCCTTCCCTGACTTAGTTTTCCCTAAAGCCCAAGCAGAGGATTCAGGGAAAAGGATTTCCTGCTTTACTTGTTATGTTTTTATTATTTATGTTTTTATTTATTTTTTCTTTTTTAATTTTTTATTTTTTATAAACATATATTTTTATCCCCAGGGGTACAGGTCTGTGAATCACCAGGTTTACACACTTCACAGCACTCACCAAAGCACATACCCTCCCCAATGTCCATAATCCCACCCCCTTCTCCCAAACCCCCTCCCCCCAGCAACCCTCAGTTTGTTTTGTGAGATTAAGAGTCACTTATGGTTTGTCTCCCTCCCAATCCCTTCTTGTTTCATTTATTCTTCTCCTACTCAATTAAGCCCCCATGTTGCATCACCACTTCCTCATATCAGGGAGATCATATGATAGTTGTCTTTCTCTGCTTGACTTATTTCGCTAAGCATGATACGTTCTAGTTCCATCCATGTTGTCGCATATGGCAAGATTTCATTTCTTTTGATGGCTGCATAGTATTCCATTGTGTATATATACCATATCTTCTTGATCCATTCATCTGTTGATGGACATCTAGGTTCTTTCCATAGTTTGGCTATTGTGGACCTTGCTGCTATAAACATTCGGGTGCATGTGCCTCTTTGGATCACTACGTTTGTATCTTTAGGGTAAATACCCAATAGTGCAATTGCTGGGTCATAGGGCAGTTCTATTTTCAACATTTTGAGGAACCTCCATGCTGTTTTCCAGAGTGGCTGCACCAGCTTGCATTCCCACCAACAGTGTAGGAGGGTTCCCCTTTCTCCGCATCCTCGCCAGCATCTGTCATTTCCTGACTTGTTGATTTTAGCCATTCTGACTGGTGTGAGGTGATATCTCATTGTGGTTTTGATTTGTATTTCCCTGAGGCCGAGAGATATGGAGCACTTTTTCATGTGTCTGTTGGCCATCTGGATGTCTTCTTTGCAGAAATGTCTGTTCATGTCCTCTGCCCATTTCTTGATTGGATTATTTGTTCTTTGGGTGTTGAGTTTGCTAAGTTCTTTATAGATTCTGGACACTAATCCTTTATCTGATATGTCGTTTGCAAATATCTTCTCCCATTCTGTCAGTTGTCTTTTGATTTTGTTAACGGTTTCCTTTGCTGTGCAAAAGCTTTTGATCTTGATGAAATCCCAATAGTTCATTTTTGCCCTTGCTTCCCTTGCCTTTGGCGTTGTTCCTAGGAAGATGTTGCTGCGGCTGAGGTCAAAGAGGTTGCTGCCTGTGTTCTCCTCAAGGATTTTGATGGATTCCTTTCTCACATTGAGGTCCTTCATCCATTTTGAGTCTATTTTTGTGTGTGGTGTAAGGAAATGGTCCAATTTCATTTTTCTGCATGTGGCTGTCCAATTTTCCCAGCACCATTTATTGAAGAGGCTGTCTTTTTTCCATTGGACATTCTTTCCTGCTTTGTCGAAGATGAGTTGACCATAGAGTTGAGGGTCTATTTCTGGGCTCTCTATTCTGTTCCATTGATCTATGTGTCTGTTTTTGTGCCAGTACCATGCTGTCTTGATGATGACAGCTTTGTAATAGAGCTTGAAGTCCGGAATTGTGATGCCACCAACTTTGGCTTTCATTTTCAATATCCCTTTGGCTATTTGAGGTCTTTTCTGGTTCCATATAAATTTTAGAATTATTTGTTCCATTTCTTTGAAAAAGATGGATGGTACTTTGATAGGAATTGCATTAAATGTGTAGATTGCTTTAGGTAGCATAGACATTTTCACAATATTTATTCTTCCAATCCAGGAGCATGGAACATTTTTCCATTTCTTTGTGTCTTCCTCAATTTCTTTCATGAGTACTTTATAGTTTTCTGAGTATAGATTCTGTGCCTCTTTGGTTAGGTTTATTCCTAGGTATCTTATGGTTTGGGGTGCAATTGTGAATGGGATTGACTCCTTAATTTCTCTTTCTTCTGTCTTGCTGTTGGTGTAGAGAAATGCAACTGATTTCTGTGCATTGATTTTATATCCTGACACTTTATTGAATTCCTGTATAAGTTCTAGCAGTTTTGGAGTGGAGTCTTTTGGGTTTTTCACATATAGTATCATATCATCTGCGAAGAGTGATAATTTGACTTCTTCTTTGCTGATTTGGATGCCTTTAATTTCCTTTTGTTGTATGATTGCTGAGGCTAGGACCTCTAGTACTATGTTGAATAGCAGTGGTGATAATGGACATCCCTGCCGTGTTCCTGACCTTAGCGGAAAAGTTTTCAGTTCTTCTCCATTGAGAATGATATTTGCGGTGGGTTTTTCTTAGATGGCTTTGATGATATTGAGGTATGTGCCCTCTATCCCTACACTTTGAAGAGTTTTGATCAGGAAGGGATGCTGTACCTTGTCAAATACTTTTTCAGCATCTATCGAGAGTATCATATGGTTCTTGTTCTTTCTTTTATTGATGTGTTGTATCACATTGACTGATTTGCGGATGTTGAATCAACCTTGCAGCCCTGGAATAAATCCCACTTGGTCGTGGTGCATAATCCTTTTAATGTACTGTTGAATCCTATTGGCTAGTATTTTGTTGAGTATTTTCGCATCTGTGTTCATCAAGGATATTGGTCTATAGCTCTCTTTTTTGATGGGATCCTTGTCTGGTTTTGGGATGAAGGTGATGCTGGCCTCATAAAATGAGTTTGGAAGTTTTCCTTCCATTTCTATTTTTTGGAACAGTTTCAGGAGAATAGGAATTATTTCTTCTTTAAATGTTTGGTAGAATTCCCCCGGGAAGCCGTCTGGCCCTGGGCTTTTGTTTGTTTGGAGATTTTTAATGACTGTTTCAATCTCCTTACTGGTTATGGGTCTGTTCAGGCTTTCTATTTCTTCCTGGTTCATTTGTGATAGTTTATATCTTTCTAGGAATGCATCCATTTCTTCCAGATTGTCAAATTTATTGGCGTAGAGTTGCTCATAGTATGTTCTTATAATAGTTTGTATTTCTTTGGTGTTAGTTGTGATCTCTCCTCTTTCATTCATGATTTTATTTATTTGGGTCCTTTCACTTTTCTTTTTGATAAGTCGGGCCAGGGGTTTATCAATTTTATTAATTCTTTCAAAGAACCAACGCCTAGTTTCGTTGATTTGTTCTATTGTTTTTTTGGTTTCTATTTCATTGATTTCTGCTCTGATCTTTATGATTTCTCTTCTTCTGCTGGGCTTAGGGTTTCTTTCTTGTTCTTTCTCCAGCTCCTTTAGGTGGAGGGTTAGGTTGTGTACCTGAGACCTTTCTTGTTTCTTGAGAAAGGCTTGAACCGTTATATATTTTCCTCTCAGGACTGCCTTTGTTGTGTCCCACAGATTTTGAACCGTTGTATTTTCATTATCATTTGTTTCCATGATTTTCTTCAATTCTTCTTTAATTTTCCGGTTGACCCATTCATTCTTTAGAAGGATGCTGTTTAGTCTCCATGTATTTGGGTTCTTTCCAAACTTCCTTTTGTGGTTGAGTTCTAGCTTTAGAGTATTGTGGTCTGAAAATATGCAGGGAATGATCCCAATCTTTTGATACCGGTTGAGTCTTGATTTAGGACCGAGGATGTGATCTATTCTGGAGAATGTTCCATGTGCACTAGAGAAGAATGTGTATTCTGTTGCTTTGGGATGAAATGTTCTGAATATATCTGTGATGTCCTTCTGGTCCAGTGTGTCGTTTAAGGCCTTTATTTCCTTGCTGATCTTTTGCTTGGATGATCTGTCCATTTCAGTGAGGGGAGTGTTAAAGTCCCCTACTATTATTGTATTATTGTTGATGTGTTTCTTTGATTTTCTTATTAATTGGTTTATATAGTTGGCTGCTCCCACGTTGGGGGCATAGATATTTAAAATTGTTAAATCTTCTTGTTGGACAGACCCTTTGAGTATGATATAGTGTCCTTCCTCATCTCTTATTATAGTCTTTGGCTTAAAATCTAATTGATCTGATATAAGAATTGCCATTCCTGCTTTCTTCTGATGTCCATTAGCATGGTAAATTCTTTTCCACCCCCTCACTTTAAATCTGGAGGTGTCTTCGGGCTTAAAATGAGTTTCTTGGAGGCAACATATAGATGGTTTTTTTTTTTTAATCCATTCTGATACCCTGTGTCTTTTGACAGGGGCATTTAGCCCATTAACATTCAGGGTAACTATTGAGAGATATGAATTTAGTGCCATTGTATTGCCTGTAAGGTGACTGTTACTGTATATGGTCTCCGTTCCTTTCTGATCTACCACTTGTAGGCTCTCTCTTTGCTTAGAGGACCCCTTTCAAGATTTCCTGTAGAGCTGGTTTGGTATTTGCAAATTCTTTCAGTTTTTGTTTGTCCTGGAAGCTTTTAATCTCTCCTTCTATTTTCAATGATAGCCTAGCTGGATATAGTATTCTTGGCTGCATGTTTTTCTCATTTAGTGCTCTGAAAATATCATGCCAGCTCTTTCTGGCCTGCCAGGTCTCTGTGGATAAGTCAGCTGCCAATCTAATATTTTTACCATTGTATGTTACAGACTTCTTTTCCCGGGCTGCTTTCAGGATTTTCTCTTTGTCACTGAGACTTGTAAATTTTACTATTAGGTGACGGGGTGTGGGCCTATTCCTATTGATTTTGAGGGGCGTTCTCTGAACCTCCTGAATTTTGATGCTCGTTCCCTTTGCCATATTGGGGAAATTCTCCCCAATAATTCTCTCCAGTATACCTTCTGCTCCCCTCTCTCTTTCTTCTTCTTCTGGAATCCCAATTATTCTAATGTTGTTTCGTCTTATGGTGTCACTTATCTCTCGAATTCTCCCCTCGTGGTCCAGTAGCTGTTTGTCCCTCTTTTGCTCAGCTTCTTTATTCTCTGTCATTTGGTCTTCTATATCACTAATTCTTTCTTCTGCCTCATTTATCCTAGCAGTGAGAGCCTCCATTTTTGATTGCACCTCATTAATAGCTTTTTTTATTTCAACTTGTTTAGATTTTAGTTCTTTTATTTCTCCAGAAAGGGCTTTTATATCTCTCGAGAGGGTTTCTCTAATATCTTCCATGCCTTTTTCGAGCCCGGCTAGAACCTTGAGAATTGTCATTCTGAACTCTAGATCTGACATATTACCAATGTCTGTATTGATTAGGTCCCTAGCCTTCGGTACTGCCTCTTGCTCTTTTTTTTGTGTTGAATTTTTCCGTCTTGTCATTTTGTCCAGATAAGAGTATATGAAGGAGCAAGTAAAATACTAAAAGGGTGGCAACAACCCCAGGAAAAAATGCTTTAACCAAATTAGAAGAGATCCCAAATCGTGAGGGGGGAGAAAGGGGATAAAAAGAGGTTCAAAAAGGAAGAAAGAAGAAAAAAAGAAAAAAGGAAAAAAAAGAAAAGAAAAGAATTTAAAAAAAAGAAAACAAATAAGAAAAATATAAAAAAGAAAAAATATATATATATTAGATAAACTAGTTAAAAAACGTTAAAAAAGAAAAAGGTAAAAGTTAAAAAAAAATAATTTAACCAGAAGGCGAGGAAAAAAAAAACAAAAAATGAATAAGAAAAAAATTAAATTAACTGCAAGACTAAAAAAAAATCACAGGGAAAAAGCCATGAGTTCCGTGCTTTGCTTTCTCCTCCTCTGGAATTCTGCTGCTCTCCTTGGTATTGAAACCGCACTCCTTGGTAGGTGAACTTGGTCTCGGCTGGATTTCTTGTTGATCTTCTGGGGGAGGGGCCTGGTGTAGTGATTCTCAAGTGTCTTTGTCCCAGGCGGAATTGCACCGCCCTTATCAGGGGCCGGGGTGAGTAATCCGCTCGAGTTTGCTTTCAGGAGCTTTTGTTCTCTGAGTGCTTTCCGTAGAGTTCCGGAGGATGGGGAATACAAATGGTGGCCTCCTGGTCTCCGGCCCGGAGGAGCCGAGAGCCCAGGGCCCCACTCCTCAGTGCACCCTCAGAGAACAGAGAACAGCGCCCAGTTACTCCCGTCTGCCTGACCTCAGGCCGCGCTCTGAGCTCACCGAGCCTGCGACCGGTTCAAGGTAACACCGAGCTGTGAGCTTACTGTCGGCTCTGTCTCTGTAGCCGGCTTTCCTATTCCAATACCCGCAAGCTCTGCGACACTCAGACACCCCCGATCCTTCTGTGACCCTGCGGGACCTGAGGCCACGCTAACCCCGCGTGGGCTTTGCCCCGGTTTAGCCTCTGGAGCGATGTCCCTCAGCGGAACAGACTTTTAAAAGTCCTGATTTTGTGCGCCGTTGCTCCGCCGCTTGCAGGGGTCTATCTTCCCGTCGCTTTGGATTCACTTCTCCGCCGGTCCTACCTTTCAGAAAGTGGTTGTTTTTCTGTTTCCAGAATTGCTGTTCTTCTTCTCTTCGATCTGCCGATGGATTTTCAGGTATTTGCAATCTTTAGATAAGCTATCTAGCTGATCTCCTGCTAGCTGAAATAGTCTCAGCCTGCTACTTCTCCGCCATCTTGACTCCTCCCTCTTATTTATGTTTTTATTATCTGAGGAATCAAGTGTGATAATTTTTCACTGAGACATGTTGAATCGTAGAAAATGTTCCTTTAATTCATGATACTCAAGAAAGAATCCTGCAATATTTAGACCTTGATATGACCTTAAATTCCAATTTCCAATAACAAACAATGGAGGAAAAACTCCAGAGTGATAGTTTGCTTTTTATTTTGCATGAAAAAATGCAATGTGATCATTCTCCATGATCACAAACAAAAATTTATGAGACTTGTGGCAGTCTATTTTTCTCTCTCTGCCTTCCACAACATACTAAAGTTGCTCAATATGTGTTAATTCAAAGGCTTAATTCTAATATTATCTCTGAGAACACATGAGAAGAGAGCCATGTTTTTGAATTCAGGAAATTAGATAATAACCTAAGAGAAACAGAGTCATAGTTGCAAGGATGCATCTCTAAGCAGCCCAGTTAGCTATGGTGATGAGATTTGACCATCACTAGATAAATGCTCTGATGTTATCCAACGATCCATGGGAATATAACTGATGTCTGGTGTTCTCATTATTCACACAGAAGCCATGAAAATGAGTCTGGAGAGAGGTGGAGAATTTGGGATTGAAATCCACTTAGTGGATACCATAGTTTTTTAATAGGCTCACACATAAACTGACTAAGATTTCTTCTATAATCCCCAATGATACTGAAATTATTACCATAAGGGAGGGTTGTCCAGAAGTCAGAACCAAGACAAATCTCTCTCTTTGTGACTGTAGAGGTATTTTGGCTGATTTGGAGACTAAAATTGCTGATATGTCAGAGTAAACAAAGACCACTAGGCAGGTTTCAAGGGAGCTCAATAGATAGAGGAAAGCAACAGATATACAGTAATATTTCAATAATCTGGAGATACTTATCTATTGACTTAAACTTTTCAATATTGCCAAGAAATTGAATATAAGTAAAAGCACTTTGAAGACATTAATATAAATGTCACAATATCCATTTATTAAAGTTTACTCACTTATCAGTCCACACTAGTCCTCTCTTAGTACCAAATCATTATTTTTCTTAAGAAATAATTTTAGCAAACATGGATGAGGTCAGAATGAAGGCAGCAAATTTAAAAGTAGAAGGAAGACATGAGAGAGCTATTTAAAAAATCTGAGCATAGCAAGAAAAACAGTTTAACAGCAAGAAAAGAGGTCTCCAGAAAGCCATTTAAAAAAAAAAAAGTAAAAACAAAACAAAACAAAAACAAATAAACATTCTTCCCACTGCATAGTTATCTAGGACTCCAGAAAATGCAAACATTAAAAACATAGATATATGTGGTGCCTGGGTGGCTCAGTTGGTTAAGCATCTGACTCTTGGTTTCTGCCAAGGTCATGATCTCAGGGTCGTGAGATCAAGTCCTGCATCAGGCTCCATACTCAGTGTGGTGTCTGCTTGTCCCTCTCCTGCTTTTCCCCTCTCTCCCTCTCTTTCTCTCTCAAATACATAAATAATCTTTAAAGAAATTCATAGATACAAACACAAAATAATTCCTGTGCATAAAAATGATTGCTCCAAATCCTCAGAAGAAATTTATTTATTTTTAATATCATCAGCTAAAAAAGGTGAGGGAGCATGAAATGCAATATTTAAATTTCCTATCAGAGTAATTCAATAAATGAAGCTCTTTGAAGTTTGACAAGGATAATAAGGTACTTACATATGTGAGATATTGCTGGAAATGAGAGGTTATTCAACCAAATGAAAGAGAATGAAAGACACTATTTTGTTTCCCTCACAATTCTTCACTCCTGTGGTTAGTGGCCTACAATGATACTGTTTTTGAAGTTTTATAATACAATCATAGTGTAGACAGAAAAGTGTCAGCCCCCATCCTTGGGAAGCATAAATGGATATTTAAGGAAAGTACCTGATGGTTCATGGATATAAGAATATTACTCAACAGAAACTTCATCAAGTTACCCATAAAACATGCAGAATTAAAATATAAATATATATATATAAGGTATATATAATGTAATATATAATGTATACTAATTATAAATACAAGTGTGTGCCTATTTAAAATTTAAAAATAAAGTTTTGTTTCTTTTATTTAACAGAGATATGTAAATCTTCCTGCATACTCTTACTTTTTAAATAGAATTCTCTAGGGCAGATATGAATCTGTCTTTCTCACACTAGAAAGATAACATTTAATAACATCTGCAGGAGTAATTTGTTGTAGGAGTCAGAATAGTGTTATATAGTTACTGGAGAAATCCCATTGTTACTTTCCTTTCTATAATTTAACATCATTCACAATAATAAAATTGGCTGAATATCAGAATCTCAAATATTCTTGGGAATGTAGCTGTCCTTCTGGGCTCTGATAAAGTAAATATTTTTGTTAAGAAAAGAGAATTCATAAAGTTCAAGCTTCTGGATAGAAAATGAAATTTAATTTTTCATGGGATTCAAACACTGTGGAAAGGACATATTCCAGTGTTTATTACTTTATCTAAAGCAAATGTTGCAGAACATCTCTATGAGATTTATCAGAACAAAACCTTTGTCAGTTTCAAATCTTTTACCCTATGATCCTCTGGTGACATAAATAGAAAGGCATCTTATCTGGAGGCAGAAAAATGGGCTAAAAGCACATGGTATAGAGTCTGTGTGATCAGAGCAAGTCATTTACCATCTCTGAATCTTTGTTCCCTCTTCTATTAAAAAATAGTTATGAAAAACAGTAGTTATGAAGATTAAAAGATCCATACTGAGCTTTGAAAAATTTAAAACTATGATGTAATTATCAGTTTCTATTGTTTTAATTATTTCTTGTATTTATAAAATACATTCTGAGTTTACTTTGTATCATTCCAAAGATCCCCAAAGCAGCAGGGAGGGAGCAAGAATGGGAGGGTGGATGAATGTATTCAGTGAGGAAAGCAACATTTTTTTTCTGGGTCTTCTGGAGAAGAGCACTCTCTTTCAACCAGAAAAGCAAAAATCTTTAACGGTTGTAATTCAAGAACAAAGAGGTCAGAAGATTCCGAGGGTTCCTACAGTGACTTCGGAAGAATTGTCAAGAGCTGGGTGCTCCTATCAGAGGCTATGAAAACCAGGACATCATGATCTAGAGTTAAGAAGGAGCTGTTTTGGCAATTATGCCAACTCTGCTTTTGCTCTTGTAGAACAGCTGTGGCAGCAAACTGTCCAGACCAGTGAGGATGAGGTCACTAAGTGATGTCAATTTAACTGAACATGTAGATCTTTCCACATCTAAATATTCTCACCAAGTTCTAAAACTTTAACAACCATTGCTTACAGCCCAGCAACTTAAGTTTGACAATTGAGTACTACATTTGGTGATTATGCCTTTGATTGGACACCATTTAATGAGCAAAAGCCATCTGCACAAGAAAGATCTTGCAGTTAAACCACGTAACATATTTCAGAACAAAAGGGCATTCAAATATTAGGCTCTGTGCACATTGTTTGGCTTACTGACAGGAAACACTGAAAGCCAAATGGAGATAATGGGAAATCAAATCAAGAAAACTAAGTGATCCAGTGTACATATGGGTGAAAGGGAAATAAATAGGTATATGTAAAATTCAGGATTACCTTCTCCAGGCGAATTTTCAGAGCAGTCAACCTGTCTTGCAATGTAATTTTTTTTGCAGTTACTTAGAAGTGAATGAATAGGGTGGCTCAGTCAGTCAAGCGTTTGCCTTGGGCTCAGGTGGGGATCTCAGGGTCCTGGGATGGAGTCCTCAGTATGGCTCCCTATTCAGCGTGGAGTCAGCTTCTCTCTCTCCTATCACCCGTCCCCTCCCTCCTGCATGCTGTCTCTCTCTCTCTCTCTCAAATAAGTAAAAAAAAATTTTTTTTAAAGTAAATGAATATACCCTCAAAAAATAAATGAATATAGCTTTAATACCAGATGAAGCCAGTCTACCTAGGGTCAAATCTTGGCTTTGCCATTTGGAATTGAGCAAATTATATCACCTATGACTCCATGTCCTCATCTGTAAAACCTATCTCATAGAAATATTTTTTCAGTTAATGGAGGTTATTAAAAAAAAAAAAAACTAGGACACATTTAGTGCCATGTAGCTAACTGATACTATTAATCTAACATCTTGAAGAAAAAATGATTAGAGCATTTAAATAGAACCAATCCAAACACATAGAACTTTTTTCTCTAATCATCAAGAAGCTGGTATCCACCTATCTTAAGACATTCAAAAACTGGACCCTGATACTATTTGAAAATGTTGAGGTGGGCTTAGAAATATACAACTAATTCCCAAAGGTATACAAATCTCTCAAGATTGGGCTCTGCACATTACACAATTAATGAAAAAAAAAACAAAAGCAAATTAGAGCTCTGTATGATCTCAAAAAGATCTCATCACCCAAGGGATTAGTCTCTGTTAGTAAAAATCAATAATAAAATATACTTTCTCTTATACAATATCTTAGAATTTACAAAGTGTTTTTGCTAAATATTGTTCTTCCTAGCAAATATCTTTTTGGTCTGAACTTTAGTTCTCAGCCCCTAAAGAATTTGTTGTCTGGGAAAGCCCCTGAATTGTTTCTGTTAAATAGTCCATCTGTTTGCTGTCATAAAATCAGTTAGAGAACATAGGGCCTTCAATACTGCTGGTTCTGGAACAAATCGAATTAAAATATCCTTTTGAGTAATGAATGAGTTCATTATTTTAATTAGCTTAGGCCACTTTGTGACAAAAATGCCAGATAATTTGAATATTTCTGTAGCATAAAAATGAGAGCAAATTTCTAACCCTTCCAAACATGTGAGATTGCCCTATTAATATTCCTTTCTCATACTATTCTTTTTTGGTTGAGAAATGAATGGTATTGTAACAATTTGAGAAAGCTATCCCTCTATTTCTGCTTCACAAAGATAGTCAGTCACATAAGTTAATTTATTTTTGTATTTATGTTAGAACTTACATGTAAAACTAGTTTAGCATTTTTGGGAGAGATAGAGATTTCAAACTACTGATTTGATTTCTTTATTAATTATAGGTTTATTTGAGCTCCTTTGTAAATGAGTTTTTGATGAAGTTGTGGTTTTTTTTTTTTTATTTTTATTTCCAGCATAACAGTATTCATTATTTTTGCACCACACCCCGTGCTCCATGCAATCCGTGCCCTCTATAATACCCACCACCTGGTACCCCAACCTCCCACCCCCCGTCCCTTCAAAACCCTCAGATTGTTTTTCAGAGTCCATAGTCTCTCATGGTTCACCTCCCCTTCCAATTTCCCCCAACTCCCTTCTCCACTCTAAGTCCCCATGTCCTCCATGCTATTTGTTATGCTCCACAAATAAGTGAAACCATATGATAGTTGACTCTCTCTGCTTGACTTATTTCACTCAGCATAATCTCTTCCAGTCCCGTCCATGTTGCTACAAAAGTTGGGTATTCATCCTTTCTGATGGAGGCATAATACTCTATCCCCAGGGGTACAGGTCTGTGAATCACCAGGTTTACACACTTCACAGCACTCACCAAAGCACATACCCTCCCCAATGTCCATAACCCCACCCCCCTTCTCCCAAACCCCCTCCCCCCAGCAACCCTCAGTTTGTTTTGTGAGATTAAAAGTCACTTATGGTTTGTCTCCCTCCCAATCCCATCTTGTTTCATTGATTCTTCTCCTACCCACTTAAGCCCCCATGTTGCATCACCACTTCCTCATATCAGGGAGATCATATGATAGTTGTCTTTCTCTGCTTGACTTATTTCGCTAAGCATGATACGCTCTAGTTCCATCCATGTTGTCGCAAATGGCAAGATTTCATTTCTTTTGATGGCTGCATAGTATTCCATTGTGTATATATACCACATCTTCTTGATCCATTCATCTGTTGATGGACATCTAGGTTCTTTCCATAGTTTGGCTATTGTGGACATTGCTGCTATAAACATTCGGGTGCACGTGCCCCTTTGGATCACTACGTTTGTATCTTTAGGGTAAATACCCAATAGTGCAATTGCTGGGTCATAGGGCAGTTCTATTTTCAACATTTTGAGGAACCTCCATGCTGTTTTCCAGAGTGGCTGCACCAGCTTGCATTCCCACCAACAGTGTAGGAGGGTTCCCCTTTCTCCGCATCCTCGCCAGCATCTGTCATTTCCTGACTTGTTGATTTTAGCCATTCTGACTGGTGTGAGGTGATATCTCATTGTGGTTTTGATTTGTATTTCCCTCATGCCGAGTGATATGGAGCACTTTTTCATGTGTCTGTTGGCCATCTGGATGTCTTCTTTGCAGAAATGTCTGTTCATGTCCTCTGCCCATTTCTTGATTGGATTATTTGTTCTTTGGGTGTTGAGTTTGCTAAGTTCTTTATAGATTCTGGACACTAGTCCTTTATCTGATATGTCGTTTGCAAATATCTTCTCCCATTCTGTCAGTTGTCTTTTGATTTTGTTAACTGCTTCCTTTGCTGTGCAAAAGCTTTTGATCTTGATGAAATCCCAATAGTTCATTTTTGCCCTTGCTTCCCTTGCCTTTTGCGTTGTTCCTAGGAAGATGTTGCTGCGGTTGAGGTCAAAGAGGTTGCTGCCCGTGTTCTCCTCAAGGATTTTGATGGATTCCTTTCGCACATTGAGGTCCTTCATCCATTTTGAGTTTATTTTTGTGTGTGGTGTAAGGAAATGGTCCAATTTCATTTTTCTGCATGTGGCTGTCCAATTTTCCCAGCACCATTTATTGAAGAGGCTGTCTTTTTTCCATTGGACATTCTTTCCTGCTTTGTCGAAGATTAGTTGACCATAGTGTTGAGGGTCTATTTCTGGGCTCTCTATTCTGTTCCATTGATCTATGTGTATGTTTTTGTGCCAGTACCATGCTGTCTTGATGACGACAGCTTTGTAATAGAGCTTGAAGTCCGGAATTGTGATGCCACCAACGTTGGCTTTCTTTTTCAATATCCCTTTGGCTATTCGAGGTCTTTTCTGGTTCCATATAAATTTTAGCATTATTTGTTCCATTTCTTTGAAAAAGATGGATGGTACTTTGATAGGAATTGCATTAAATGTGTAGATTGCTTTAGGTAGCATAGACATTTTCACAATATTTATTCTTCCAATCCAGGAGCATGGAACATTTTTCCATTTCTTTGTGTCTTCCTCAATTTCTTTCATGAGTACTTTATAGTTTTCTGAGTATAGATTCTGTGTCTCTTTGGTTAGGTTTATTCCTAGGTATCTTATGGTTTTGGGTGCAATTGTAAACGGGATTGACTCCTTAATTTCTCTTTCTTCTGTCTTGCTGTTGGTGTAGAGAAATGCAACTGATTTCTGTGCATTGATTTTATATCCTGACACTTTACTGAATTCCTGTATAAGTTCTAGCAGTTTTGGAGTGGAGTCTTTTGGGTTTTCCACATATAGTATCATATCATCTGCGAAGAGTGATAATTTGACTTCTTCTTTGCCGATTTGGATGCCTTTAATTTCCTTTTGTTGTCTGATTGCTGAGGCTAGGACCTCTAGTACTATGTTGAATAGCAGTGGTGATAATGGACATCCCTGCCGTGTTCTTGACCTTAGCGGAAAAGCTTTCAGTTTTTCTCCATTGAGAACGATATTTGCGGTGGGTTTTTCATAGATGGCTTTGATGATATTGAGGTATGTGCCCTCTATCCCTACACTTTGAAGAGTTTTGATCAGGAAGGGATGCTGTACTTTGTCAAATGCTTTTTCAGCATCTATTGAGAGTATCATATGGTTCTTGTTCTTTCTTTTATTGATGTGTTGTATCACATTGACTGATTTGCGGATGTTGAACCAACCTTGCAGCCCTGGAATAAATCCCACTTGGTCGTGGTGAATAATCTTTTTAATGTACTGTTGAATCCTATTGGCTAGTATTTTGTTGAGTATTTTCGCATCTGTGTTCATCAAGGATATCGGTCTATAGCTCTCTTTTTTGGTGGGATCCTTGTCTGGTTTTAGGATCAAGGTGATGCTGGCCTCATAAAATGAGTTTGGAAGTTTTCCTTCCATTTCTATTTTTTGGAACAGTTTCAGGAGAATAGGAATTAGTTCTTCTTTAAATGTTTGGTAGAATTCCCCCGGGAAGCCGTCTGGCCCTGGGCTTTTGTTTGTTTGGAGATTTTTAATGACTGTTTCAATCTCCTTACTGGTTATGGGTCTGTTCAGGCTTTCTATTTCTTCCTGGTTCAGTTGTGGTAGTTTATATCTTTCTAGGAATGCATCCATTTCTTCCAGATTGTCAAATTTATTGGCATAGAGTTGCTCATAGTATGTTCTTATAATAGTTTGTATTTCTTTGGTGTTAGTTGTGATCTCTCCTCTTTCATTCATGATTTTATTTATTTGGGTCCTTTCTCTTTTCTTTTTGATGAGTCGGGCCAGGGGTTTATCAATTTTATTAATTCTTTCAAAGAACCAGCTCCTAGTTTCGTTGATTTGTTCTATTGTTTTTTTGGTTTCTATTTCATTGATTTCTGCTCTGATCTTTATGATTTCTCTTCTCCTGCTGGGCTTAGGGTTTCTTTCTTGTTCTTTCTCCAGCTCCTTTAAGTGTAGGGTTAGGTTGTGTACCTGAGACCTTTCTTGTTTCTTGAGAAAGGCTTGTACCGCTATATATTTTCCTCTCAGGACTGCCTTTGTTGTGTTCCACAGATTTTGAACCGTTGTATTTTTATTATCATTTGTTTCCATGATTTTTTTCAATTCTTCTTTAATTTCCCGGTTGACCCATTCATTCTTTAGAAGGATGCTGTTTAGTCTCCATGTATTTGGGTTCTTTCCAAACTTCCTTTTGTGGTTGAGTTCTAGCTTTAGAGCATTGTGGTCTGAAAATATGCAGGGAATGATCCCAATCTTTTGATACCGGTTGAGTCCTGATTTAGGACCGAGGATGTGATCTATTCTGGAGAATGTTCCATGTGCACTAGAGAAGAATGTGTATTCTGTTGCTTTGGGATGAAATATTCTGAATATATCTGTGATGTCCATCTGGTCCAGTGTGTCATTTAAGGCCTTTATTTCCTTGCTGATCTTTTGCTTGGATGATCTGTCCATTTCAGTGAGGGGAGTGTTAAAGTCCCCTACTATTATTGTATTATTGTTGATGTGTTTCTTTGATTTTCTTATTAATTGGTTTATATAGTTGGCTGCTCCCACGTTGGGGGCATAGATATTTAAAATTGTTAAATCTTCTTGTTGGACAGACCCTTTGAGTATGATATAGTGTCCTTCCTCATCTCTTATTATAGTCTTTGGCTTAAAATCTAATTGATCTGATATAAGGATTGCCACTCCTGCTTTCTTCTGATGTCCATTAGCATGGTAAATTCTTTTCCACCCCCTCACTTTAAATCTGGAGGTGTCTTCGGGCTTAAAATGAGTTTCTTGGAGGCAACATATAGATGGGTTTTGTTTTTTTATCCATTCTGATACCCTGTGTCTTTTGACAGGGGCATTTAGCCCATTAACATTCAGGGTAACTATTGAGAGATATGAATTTAGTGCCATTGTATTGCCTGTAAGTTGACTGTTACTGTATATGGTCTCTGTTCCTTTCTGATCTACCACTTGTAGGCTCTCTCTTTGCTTAGAGGACCCCTTTCAATATTTCCTGTAGAGCTGGTTTGGTATTTGCAAATTCTTTCAGTTTTTGTTTGTCCTGGAAGCTTTTAATCTCTCCTTCTATTTTCAATGATAGCCTAGCTGGATATAGTATTCTTGGCTGCATGTTTTTCTCATTTAGTGCTCTGAAAATATCATGCCAGCTCTTTCTGGCCTGCCAGGTCTCTGTGGATAAGTCAGCTGCCAATCTAATATTTTTACCATTGTATGTTACAGACTTCTTTTCCCGGGCTGCTTTCAGGATTTTCTCTTTGTCACTGAGACTTGTAAATTTTACTATTAGGTGACGGGGTGTGGGCCTATTCCTATTGATTTTGAGGGGCGTTCTCTGAACCTCCTGAATTTTGATGCTCGTTCCCTTTGCCATATTGGGGAAATTCTCCCCAATAATTCTCTCCAGTATACCTTCTGCTCCCCTCTCTCTTTCTTCTTCTTCTGGAATCCCAATTATTCTAATGTTGTTTCGTCTTATGGTGTCACTTATCTCTCGAATTCTCCCCTCGTGGTCCAGTAGCTGTTTGTCCCTCTTTTGCTCAGCTTCTTTATTCTCTGTCATTTGGTCTTCTATATCACTAATTCTTTCTTCTGCCTCATTTATCCTAGCAGTGAGAGCCTCCATTTTTGATTGCACTTCATTAATAGCTTTTTTGATTTCAACTTGGTTAGATTTTAGTTCTTTTATTTCTCCAGAAAGGGCTTTTATATCTCTCGAGAGGGTTTCTCTAATATCTTCCATGCCTTTTTCGAGCCCGGCTAGAACCTTGAGAATTGTCATTCTGAACTCTAGATCTGACATATTACCAATGTCTGTATTGATTAGGTCCCTAGCCTTCGGTACTGCCTCTTGTTCTTTTTTTTGTGTTGAATTTTTCCGTCTTATCATTTTGTCCAGATAAGAGTATATGAAGGGGGAAGTAAAATACTAAAAGGGTGGCAACAACCCCAGGAAAAAATGCTTTAACCAAATTAGAAGAGATCCAAAATCGTGAGGGGGGAGAAAGGGGATAAAAAGAGGTTCAAAAAGGAATAAAGAAAAAAAAAGAAAAAAGAAAGAAAAAAAAAAGAAAAAAGAAAAGAAAAGAATTTAAAAAAAAAAAAAAGGAAAACACCTGAGAAAAATGTAAAAATGAAAAAATATATATATTAGATAAACTAGCAAAAAATCGTTAAAAAAGAAAAAGGTAACAGTTAAAAAAAAAAAAAATTTACCCGAAGGCGAGAAAAGAAAAAACAAAAAAATGAAAAGGAAAAAAATTGAATTAACTGCAAGACTAAAAAAAAAATCACAAGGAAAAAGCCATGAGTTCCGTGCTTGGCTTTCTCCTCCTCTGGAATTCTGCTGCTCTCCTTGGTATTGAAACCGCACTCCTTGGTAGGTGAACTTGGTCTTGGCTGGATTTCTTGTTGATCTTCTGGGGGAGGGGCCTGGTGTAGTGATTCTCAAGTGTCTTTGCCCCAGGCGGAATTACAGCGCCCTTACCCGGGGCCGGGGTGAGTAATCCGCTCGAGTTTGCTTTCAGGAGCTTTTGTTCCCTGAGCGCTTTCCGTAGAGTTCCGGAGGATGGGAATACAAATGGCGGCCTCCTGGTCTCCGGCCCGGAGGAGCCGAGAGCCCAGGGCCCCACTCCTCAGTGCGCCCTCAGAGAACAGCGCCCAGTTACTCCTGTCTGCCTGACCTCCGGCCGCGCTCCGAGTTCTCCGAGCCTGCGACCAGTTCAAGGTAACACCGAGCTGTGAGCTTACTGTCGGCTCTGTCTCTGTAGCCGGCTTTCCCGTTCCAATACCCGCAAGGTCTGCGACACTCAGACACCCCTGATCCTTCTGTGACCCTGCGGGACCTGAGACCACGCTGAACCCGCATGGGCTTCGCCCCGGTTTAGCCTCTGGAGCGATGTCCCTCACCGGAACAGACTTTTAAAAGTCCTGATTTTGTGCACCGTTGCTCCGCCGCTTGCCGGGAGCCGGCCCCTCCCCCCGGGGTCTATCTTCCCGTCGCTTTGGATTCACTTCTCCGCCGGTCCTACCTTTCAGAAAGTGGTTGTTTTTCTGTTTCCAGAATTGCTGTTCTTCTTCTCTTCGATCTGCCGATGGATTTTCAGGTGTTTGCAATCTTTAGATAAGCTATCTAGCTGATCTCCGGCTAGCTGAAGCAGTCTCAGCCTGCTACTTCTCCGCCATCTTGACTCCTCCTCCTGAAGTTGTGTTTTTATATAAAGTTACCCAATGCATCTATTTTCAATTTTTTTTTAATGTAAAATTTGTGGTATTCTCAGCATGTTTTTTTTACTGTATCTGACATTTAATGTTATTTCTCCATTTTCCATTCCTAATATATATTTGCAGCTTAGTCTTATTAAGAAGTGTTAATTTTTTAAAAAAGATTTTATTTATTTTACACAGAGAGAGAGAGCACAGGCAGGTGGAGCAGCAGGCAGAGGGACAGGGAGAAACAGACTCCCCTTCCTGAGCAGGGAGCCCCATGCAGGGCTTGATTCCAGGACTCTGGGATCATGACCTGAGCTGAAGATAGCCATTTATCAACTGAGACAACTGGGTGCCCCAAGAAGTACTGATTTTTTTTTTAACCTTGCCAGAAATTTTTCTTATCTTATTAGTTTTTTAAATAGCCAGCTTCAAAAAAAAAAAGATTTTATTTATTTATTCATGGAGAAAAAGTTAGAGAGAGAAGCAGGCTCCCCATGGAGCATGACGCAGGACTCAATCCTAGGACCCTGGGATGACAACCAGAGCCAAAAGCAGATGTTTAACCAACTGAGCCACCCAGTGACCCCAAGTAGCCAGCTTTTGATTTTGCTGTGCCTCTCCATTGTCATTTCCTATTATATTGTATTATTATAAAGGATATTATATATCCTTTATAATATTTATTAAAGTAGTATATCATTATATTTTTAGTTTTATCTTATTATTATAGTGTTATTATTCTTGTGTTTATGTTAATTTTTACATTCTAACCTTAGAGCCAATTAGAGGACCTTTTCTGAGCCATGTCTCACCCATAAAATATCACACAGATTGGCATTCTCTAGACTTTTTGAGTGACATTTGAGACCCCAGCATTTGCAGTGACAACTTCTGACCTACAGAAAGACTACAGTGAGAATATAAAGAAGGAAATTTTATTAATAAATTGGGAAGTCTGGACAGAGAAATTTTGAAGTTGATGTTTGACCAGTGGAATGGTCAGAAGGAAAAATTAGCAATATGAAGAAAGGTATGGAGTCAGAAAAACACAAGGTATTTGGGAGAGGAATGACTGCTCTATTTTAATCAGATTGAATTAATTTACTCAATCAAATCAGAGATTTGATTGCTTTTTCCTAGAATTGGCCTTAATGTTATGAGGAGACATTAAAGAATGGTGGATAGCAGAATGACATAATCAAACCACTTTTATAAAAGAAAGAAAAAGATAAAGAACCCAAGTGTGGTGCAGATTGAATCAGAAGAGAACATGAGACAGAACTTCAGCAGAAATACTGAAGTTAGGTAATGAGGTAATTGTGACTTGGGAAACAAAAGAAGACTTCACATGATGTGGAAAAAATGAGAT